>NC_065878.1:16184242-16487272 GCF_933775445.1 Argentina anserina | reverse complement strand
CATATCGACTGGTATCGATCGATCCCGAGAAGTTTTCTTCATATAGTTACTTTATAATGCAATAGTTTTATTCTAAACCTAATAAAATATGTATGTATAATATTTTATTAATTGGCAGGCTTTTACGGGCCGGGTCTCACGGGCCTTGCGGGCTTTTGGCGGGCCGGGCCGGATTTCACACCTCTAATTTAAACTCGGCCCTGTAACCACGGAAGCGGGATTTGGCGGGCTTTCTCGCGGGCCGGACCGGGTAAAAATCCGTCGAATTTTTCGGATCCGCGGGCTAAATGATGAGGCCTACTCTCACCTTTCCCTTGAGAGAATATTAGTTTCTGGTCTGTGATCCTCAAGGCTACTGAACTGAACCATTTGTTCGGAGGTGTGCGAGTTCACCGGATCCCCGGAAAACGGTAGAAGTTATTGATAACGTCAAGCTATCTCGTAATCAGAGTCCTAATTCTCCTCAACCTTATGTATCAGCAGTCCAAAATCGACACGAGTATCATTTCGACTGGCAGTCCCATTTCTTGAAGAAGTCGGTGTCGAGTACATGTTAGGGAAAGCGTTGCAACTTACAAACAGCATTGAATATCATTTTTCTTCCTCTCTAAAAATATAGAATGGACATTGACTCATCCAACTGGTCATGTTTGTGGTCTCACATGCATAGTTGAAAGCCTATTAATTTATGAACAAATCAAAACCAAATGCGATTCCGAAATTTTGGGTCACTCGTCTGCTACCAACCACCAACCTCCGTTATATGTCCCAATCAATGCAATCATATTTGCTCATCGACAATCAAATCCAATAATGGATCATATCATCGTATGGTATGATATTATATATGAGGTAAGGAATGAATGAAAACAAACAGAAAATTGGTGGAAAAACCCAGCGCCAAGCATTCGACCGGCTGTTTTGGCCACCCGGCAGCCGGGCTTTGCCATGTGGTCCAGACTTCCAGTTCCTCATTCTTAAATAATTAAACTATATATATTACGAGTAAGGTTGTACAAATGAGACACTATGATTGTAAGAGCATCTCCAACATAATATATAGATGATTATAGAGATTATTTGAGTTTTTTCTCTAAAATAATATTTATTATAGAGGAAAAATATCAATTTTTAACTTCAATAGTTCCTTTAAACCGTTATTTATAATAGAAAAAGTGGGAAGAGAGATAAATAAAATATCTAGATTTGTAGAATTTTCAAAATCTTTATAATTTTGAAAACAATTTCTAAACTTTATTTCTTACCAAAAAAATTACTCGCCATCCTAAAAAAGAACCCAAAAAGAAGGAATCATTTTCTGGTCTTAGTATAAATTATAATATTATGTGATTCAATTTGATTTCTATTTAATTATACACATTTGTATTTAATTTTATACAATAAAATAGAAGAGCTGTTGGAGTTTAGGCTTTTTATTTTTTTAGAGATTTAGTGTTTTCATCCTCTATTATAGAAAATTTTAAGAAGAGCTGTTGGAGATGCTCTTATAGATGATGAAAACACTAAATCTTTAAAAAAAACTCAACTCCAATAGCTCATATATTATATTGTATAAAATTAAATGCAAATGTATATAATTAAATGAAAATCAAATTGAATCTCATAATGTCATAATTTATACCAAGACCAGATAATGAATGATTTATCTTTTTTTTTTGTTATTTTTTAGGATAGATAGTGAATTTTTTTGTAAGAAATAAAGTTTCGAGATTGTTTTGAAAATTATACAGATTTTGAAAATGTTACAAATCTAGAGATTTTATTTTTCTCTCTTCTCACTTTCTTTATTATATAAAAATTTTATAATAAGACAATACACTTGTTACTAAAGACAAAAATTAAATTAAGTGACAACCCTCTTTGGTTAGAGTCCCGCGAGAGAAAACCCTAGTCGCGTGGCATCGCGGCCTGTTAGGCGGCGCGTTGTTGCTGTCGTATTGTTGGTTCTGTGGTGTCCACCACTCCCTTTGCCTGAGATTGGGTTGGGTGCGTGTGTGGTTGTGAGGAGAAGGAGAAACGGTCGGCTGAGTCTTGACTTCTGCTCTACAAGGCTAACGTCAGGGAGTGCAGGTATCGTCAGCGTGCAGGAGATCTGATGGTGGTGGGTCCATGAGGGCACATAATGGACTGAGTTTGCTTTGATCTGGGTGGTGTCGTGGAAGTTTGTTTCATGGCGATGTGGATTAGCAAAGGCTTGGTGTGGCTCGTTTGGTGTGCCTTCAATGGTGGTCACCCTGCTGAGAGGGAGTGGCGGCACATACGGCGGGGCTCCAACGTGTGCTGATGTGCGGAAGAGTTGGGCTTGGTTGGCGGTTTCTTTCTTCGAGAATAAAGTATGGGTTCGGGCTTCTCTTTTGGGCCCAACCTTAATTGTTTTTATGTTTTTCGTTTTATTTAGTTTGTGTTGTGTCTTTAAGTTAATAAGTTCCTACATTTCGTGTAGGAGAAGTTGGGATCCGTGTCTGTGTGTACACTCTTTGTGCCTTATCTGCTATAGGTAGGCGGCGAGTTCCTTGTTTTGTCAAATGGTCGTTGCCGCCTAGTGGCAGGGTGAAACTAAGTGACGTCAGATTAATTTTCCGGCGGCAATTTAGGACGCGAGCTGCTTTATTGGACATTAGGATATGTAAGCGATGTTTCATTGTTTTCAACGGTACATATCTATTGTGCTCTCACCTATGCCATCACTGTTTTATAGCAAATAAAGTCGTCATTAGAGTAATAATCTTTTCTAGTTGGTACTTTGTTTGGTACTTGTTTGTAGGGATTTTTGATAATATTTCAGGTCTTTATAATCAGGGGTTCAGGCTTCACGTCCCCATTTTGTATTTGACAGTTTCATTAATACATGCTGAAGAGTAGTCATACAAGCTCTTTATTTAAAAAGTCAAAAATTAAATTTATTAAATAAAATATTGGAGTGTGGATTGTAAAATGGAGTGTAAATTTCAACTCCCCACAATCAACTCCACTCTTTTCTAATTAAGGTTTGAGTGATGCGGCTAGCAACATTGTATTGTGTTTACCATTACTAATTCGAGTAATTGTATGCATGCCATACATTAACATATTATATACAAAAATTGATCTGATATACTAATCCTCTTTTTTATTCCAAATTCATTTTATAATAAAATACTATGTACAATATCAATTTCTATGTTCATTAGAAATTTATTTAAATAAAAAACTCCGAGCTGCATTTGATTCAATTGGTCTATCAAGAAGTTGAGCCAATCGGAACCTTCACCGGGTACCTGTTTATAGAGTCCGTCCAAGGGTTTCCAAGTGTGTCCCCCTCCGTTATCGGCGTAAGTGCCTGCCAAACCACACTATTGCCCTTGAAACCCGATCCGAACCCGACATGCCAAACCCGATCCCCTCGTTTAATTCTGCCCTTGGCCTCCATGTATTCTAACTCGTACCATATCGAACTACTCGATCGATGTGTTCCCGAAACGGTGCAACATCATCCTCGACGGCTCTAAATGCCATTCTGTTAGCTGCAGGTTCTTCTCCATTGCATCCAGAACCGCCCTCCCGCCAGCATGAACACAAAAATGCTTGAAGGCAAGCTTGAAATCTGGAATGTACGGCTTCACCTTCATCTTCAAGATCTTGTTCTTTAGAAAAGTTACAAAGAAAACAATTTCTCTGATAAAAGGCAGCACCAATGGCCCCAACGCCGTGATATTTTTCTTCAACGCGTCGCCAGTGACTGTCATCAACTCACGGGACAAGTATAGGCTGGCATTTCCTTTATCATCCACATTTATCCCAACACATTGGTACGATCGGTCATCAGCACCTATCACCTACGTGGGTTCTTTTTTTTTTTGGTTAAACCTATGTGGGTTCTAACAATGTGCATCATCTCATATTTAGACGTAGCCCGATCATTGCTCTTGTTCCAGAGGAGAACCGCAGCCCCACCACATCGGAAAATACAATTGGAGAGAAGCATTGACTTGTCCTTTCCCTGGTACAAGCTCGTGGTGATAACCTCAGTGCTGACCACGATAGCATAAGAGTTAGGGTTCACATTAAGCATGTGCTTAGCAAGGTCGACAGAGATCAAGCTGGCACTGCAGCCCATTCCGCTGTGGTTAAAGGTCTTTATGTCGTTTCTGAGTTTGTAATGGTTGACGATCATGGCGGAAAGGGTGGGACTCGGGCAAAATATGCCGTTGTTTATGATCAGGATATCAATATCAGTTGATTTGAGGTTGGTCTTTTCAAAAAGTGAATCGAGCGAGCCAAATATGGCAGACTCAGCGTCGAGTCGGGCTTCTTCCATGAAAAACCGAGGCGGAGTTAGCACAAACCCGCGTGGTATGTAGTATGTACGTCTCAATGCCTCGACCAGACCGGATCATTACCTTTTTGGTGAACTCAACTGTGTTCGAATCAAATATGGCGCTGGCTCCAATAAATTTTAAGTACCTTTCTATTGATACTTTACCTTCATCGCTCGGTTTGTAGCATGAAAAATTCACCAGGTAAATCAGCTTAGCCCGCTTGGACCAGTAAAGGGCTAGAAAGAGGAGGAGGACACCCGGACCGACTAGTATAAAGGCGGTGTGCGTGCTTTGTAGCTGAGCTGCCTGGTTGGTCCAGATCTCAGAAGTCAATCGAGCTTTGTGTGGACTGATGCTTTGATCCCCTATCAACCCTAAAAAGGGGGCGACTAGAAGAAACATGAGATACTCGAGCTTCACGGACTGTAAGAAGTCCAGCAACCGTTGCCAGATTTTGATGACGACATCCTTGTTGAGTTGCTTCATTTCCATGACGGTTATTCTCCACTGCGGCTATACGTACGTGGTTGTGAAAATGCAAGCTGCAGAAACACAACAATATATACGTACCGTCTTTAAGCTTTTGGATGTTTACTTATGCTATGAAGCCATGGAGACCCATAAGAGCTTGTATATATAGATATGGGGTTAGTCAACTAGAGTGGGGTGTGACCTTTAAGAATGCAATGTGGAAGGGAAAGGAGGAAAACGGCGGTTTAGAAATTAGGGAAGGTGTGGGCTGCTCCGTTAGTCATCAAGAGCAATAAATTGAAATCAAGTGTTTGACATGACTTCCGCACCAGACTATCAAGAACATTACGATATATCCTTCACACTGCTTGTTCTGGTTGCAATTTCAACCACTACGCCAGAAACACACTCGGGTGACGGAGGGAAATGGTGGCCTGAATCACGAGCTGGTCGCCTGACGTCTCGGGCGACGGGAAAGTGGTCGTTTTAATGGGGTCGCCTCATTACCGTGGCTAGAACATTGAGGCGACAAGTTATTCAAAAGTGGTCACTTCAATATATTCAGGCGACGAAGATAAGATGCGTCCCCGAAGAATTAAGCGATGGACCTTTATGTTTTGAAGCGACGGCATATTCTGAAGCGACGGACAGTTATGTTGGTGGCCCGAATTCAAGCGATGGGTTCTTGACTAAATAGTTTTGTCGCTTCAGTTTTATAGCGACGAAGTAATGGTTGCCGTAATTTAGCTTCCGCTGTTTCTAGTTAATATTGAAGCGACGGATTCCTTGCTTCCGTCGCCTGAATCTGATTTAAAAGAAAAAAAAAAGCTACTGAACACCATTTTCACTTGCTAAACCTGCATAACACAACTGAAATCCATTCCACAAAAACACAAAACAAATCAACTTTCAAATGTTGTTTATAGAAGAAATTTGCTGTTTGAAGCACAAAAAAATTGATAACAAAAGAGTGTCATACCGCACTTAATTTCCTTCAAGCAACATCATCATCATTCCCCTAATATTAGTGCTAGTGAACTACCTCAAGTACTACCGGGTCGTGCAGCCATATATTCCCGCTGGAATGCCTCCATCGCTTCAAGACGCTTTTGCGTGGCTTCATTTTCCTCCCTGGACTTTTTGACTTCCTCTTCAGCTCGGGCAGCTGCCTCATTAGCCTACTTGACTTCCTCTTCAGCTCGGGCTGCTGCCTCCTTAGCCTGCTGCGCGCTCTCCTCGGCCTGCCGGGCTCTCTCCTCTAACTTCCGGCTTCTCTCCTCAGCTTCGTGACTGAGGATGGTCCGTGCTCCTCCTCATCTCTTTGCCGCCCGTTTGACCCCTCCTCCCATGCATGCAATATAACAATATGAAGTGACAAAGAGGATTGAAATCATATATCAAGGCTTCCTTCACCTTCTTAGAGATAGGTGATCATTTAAATTACATCCATTCGAACCAAAACAAAAAAGCAAGACTGCAAGTTTTCATGATTCTTTATTTGCTGTTAGCGAATATGAAGGAGGGAATTAACATGACTGTACTGCATCCAACTCTTATCCATATTCTTACCTACATAAATAGTAAATGTGTATTAAGTTAGTAAAAATATACAATACATGCACGTAATATACTTATTCTTATTGCTCTTCTTCGCCTTATGCCTTCGGTTAGGGTCCTATCCCATTCAAGAGAACACTTCCTTTGTTAAGCTTCTTATTTTCATGAGTTTCAATTTCGGTTTTGGAAAAATTTCAGCAGCATCTCACAAATGAATTCCCGTACAATTGATTCTCGAACGGGAATTCTAAGCTAAATGCAAACCGGTGCATTATTGTGAGGGTGGATTCAATCTCACAAATGCTAATCCGGATGATAAACACATACAAAATAATGAAATTGAAAAACAAGCGCAAATGAGCATATTAACACACAAATCAACACTAAATAAATCTCATGAGCACATTAGATTACTTTAATTTAATCTTGCACTTAGTTTAACACAAATCACATGAGCACATTAAGGCCCCTTACTTTATTCAAACACTAAATTTGAAGTTAAAAAACTAAATAAACCACTAAATTAATCTAACACTAAATCAAATACAAATCACATAAGCACATTAGATTACTTTAATTTAATCTAACACTAAATCTAACACAAATCACATAAGCAATTTAAGGTCCCTTAAGTTATTTAAACACTAAATTAATTTAGGGTTTTCAAATCAAATAGGCCAAACTTGAACATATTAATGTCTTAAATCCTCAAGATCCAATACATATTGAGCAACAAAACACTAATTCTAACACAAACTAAGAAATTTAACACCAAAACTAACACAAAATCACAATCTAAACTCTTACCCAAACAACCAATATACTCTAATTTCCAATTAAATTCAAACTTCAACCTCAATCTAGCATTATATAGGACACCAAGAATGAATGAAGTGATGAAGTTTATACTAACCTCCCTACAAATCAATGGCAAAGGAGAAGAACAAGCTTTCAATCCCAAAAAGTAAATTTTTTCACTCCATGAACAGTATATCACAGCTGCAGTAGGTTTTCTGTATTTTGAACCACAGAATTCTGCCGTCTTGAAGAGCAGCTGGCTGCCTAGATATTTAGAAACTTAGGTGACGGATATTGCCAAATTTCGTCGCCCGAATATATTAAGGCGACCATATACAAAGGTCGTCGCCGAAGTATGAAATTGAAGCGACGGATTATAAAAGTCGTCACCCGAAAGTATTGAGGCGACCACATGTTTCGTTCTTGTGACGAGTCCCGTTATCCGTCGCCCGAATATAGTTAGGCAACGAAGAATATCATCTCCGTCGCGCGAGTGTAAATCTGGCGTAGTGACAACCCTATTAATCTATTATGTGTTTCTTTTAGTGAAACTAGTAGATCAAATGACGGATGCTTGCTTCTCACATCTATCAAGCTTGGTTTAACGACTTAATATATTTGTTAATCGACTATGTGATTTTTGTCATGGTTTATGCTTGGGATCCATTATTAACTAATTAACATGAAATGTTAATTGAAATGGATGGGATATTTGCATGTTAATTGAAACGATATTATCTTGTGATAAAGATTGATCAGGTAAATGATGACTTGTGCTATATACTTTTGAAAGCTTTAAAAAGTTTGACTAACAACCATAGTAACAATCTCTAAATTAACACGTAAATTAATCTCAAATAACAAGTGAATATGGATTATATGCCATTAAAAAAAAACTACTAGTGAATATATACAACCGTAACTAACTGCGTAGCAAACTGTTGGTCCAGTATGATATGGTTCAATGACATAATCTCTCAATCCTGAGTGACAAGCTGTGAGCTTGACTCGCTCACAAAATACTAGTAATTTAGCATTCGAGTTGATTATATGATAAAAAAAAACTGTAGCTACGATCAATATAGTTTATACTTTATAACACTGTATACCAATTGTTTCTTCTTCTTCTTTTTTCTTTGAAAAATAGACTAGCCTTACCCTTTTATTAAATCAATTAGTGATCACAGTCACTTAAAATGACATCCCTTAGATCTGGAGAAATAACAATTAGGAGTGTAAATGGGCCGAGCCGGAGTGAGTACTGGGTTATTCATGTTTGACTCGTTTTCATTCGATCGAGTTCGAGCCGGCACTATAAAAAATATGTTATTTGGCCACGGCGCATTACCGTAGCAAAAAGTCATTTTGCCGTAGCAAAGTAGTATTTGCTACGGTGTGGCTACGGCAACGCCTCTGTTGCAAGTACTGGCGTGGCCAATACTCTTTGTTACCGAAATTTAGCTGTGACAAGGTTAATTGCGACGGCAATAGGAGTAGCAGGATTTCCAACGCATAATTTGCGACTGTTTCTTATACTGCTAATGCCGTCGCTAAAGTAAAATTTACTACGGGATTTTACCGTTGCAACATTACCACCCAAATACTCATTTTTCACCTCCCGCCTTTTTTTCCCGCCAAATTAGTGAAAAATATATTCACAAATTTTGCATTTTTGGCTGCTGTATTGTTGCCGTCGCAAATGGAAATCTACTACTTTTTTGTTTTTTTTTTTCCACAAAACCTGCGTTTCCACACAACTTTCACATAATAATGAAAACAACATTTTTCTTCAAGTGCCAATGGAAAGTAGCAAAGTTTTGACAAGTTCTAGCAGATTCAATACATATAGCAAGTGGGAGGTGCAATATCATCCATCAACTTTATTCATCAAACTCCCTATGGCTTCCTTCTGCATTTGGTTGTTCGCCAATGGACTCCCTCCCATCTAATGCATGGCCACTAGTTGCATCTAAAACCTAAGCATCAACAAAACAAAAACTATTGGACAACAACAAATCAATCAATACAACTGTTAACAACAAACAATTTCATCTTCGTACTCACTAACATCAAGATGAACTTGACATTTAAAAGGTATATCATGTGCTCACTAACATCAATCACCACACCAAGTTATCATTTGTGCAATAAATATATAAAGGTAGTTAATATGATACCTGTCCATTTTGATTCCCCTCTTTGTTCTGCATTGAACTAATCTGATTATGAAACACCTGAAATTGTGTCTGAATCTCTTCCCGAATTAGTGGTTGAAATAATTCTTTAATATTTGCTACAACAGATTGAGTGATTTTTGCTATCAAGTCTTCACTGATTTGAATATTTTGAGAAGTGGTTGAAGATTGTGGATACACAAAACTACGAGGCACACCAGATCCATAAGTGCGACAATACACATGTCCATCTTTCCCTACCACTTTATGAAAAATCTGGTCCTTAACAGCAATAAGGTTTCTCTGGTCCTCAGGCTCAGCCAATAGGTCATCCTCATATTCTGTCTACATTCCAGTAAGAATAGAAGTTTAGATTATATACGGCTCTCAACAAGATCCATATACACCAAGCATCTAAAAACATACACACTTTAACTATCATAAGCTAGGGTCCTCTATCCTACTTGTATATTACGTATTGATAATCTTAGGAATGGTTAATACTATAGCTGCATATGATAAGTAATGTAAACCCACAGTTTAGCTTGCATTGTAAACGAAAGATCTGAGATGCAATTGACAACAAAATCAATAATCAATATTTCAATTTATCCATAATCAATTCATTTTCTAGGTTGGTGACTTAAGATCATTGGACATGAATGCAATACGTAAACAAGAATGATGTTCTCCATAGGCATATATTCTCATAAACAGGGAGAACATAATATTTAAAACATAATACGAACTTACAATGAGAGAAGCAACTTCTGGATTTGACTTGTCTCTCGCTTTCATCCACACATTCATCTTACTAGTGTCCTCTCCATTATGTTGCATCTGAAAATTATTTACGTACCATAATCAGTCTTGATTTATATTTCTCATGATAACTGCATAAAGTCCACTTAATTTCACACACATCAACAAAATTTCAACCAACTACCATAATTACTGGAACTTTACTAACCTCATGGCGTATTTGAGCAAAGTGTGTTCGTCCAGTATTATGAGCTGGTCCACACAGGTCTCGGTTGATAGAGTTTCTGGTTGATATCAGCTGCAATATAAAGCCATATGTTGTGAAGCTATATTTACCATAATCAATCTAAAGTAGAAAGTATGTGTCTCTAGTACCTGAGCATCCTCACTACTCCAATAAGCAATCAGATCAAGCCACTGCTCAATCACAATATGTGGAGGACATTTGTTTATAAGATCTGGATCATCCTTGTTCTTCTCAAAGTACTTGAGTTTTGTCTTGCTTTAATGATCTTTCCACAAATTATTGCAAGTTTTCAAACATATTGCTTTATATTCATCTGGAACACTTATCAAACTTTCCTACAAAACATTTAAAAATTAGAGAATAGAGATACCAAATGTAAGTTCTAATATATATATATATATATACCACATACCAGAACTTCCTTCCATATCTCCTCTTTGACTTCCGGATCAACAGACTTCCAATCCAAGATGGTGAGGGGAATCCTTTGCCCATCTCGTACAATTTTTCCCAATTGCCCTTTGAATTGGCCAGCCCTAGGTCCTACTGGTTGGAAATTGCTATAAAAAAGAACTTCGACCTTTTTTCCTGATTTCCACTCAGGAATACCTTTGTTGTTACCTCTGCCATTTACATCACTAACTTATACTTCCATTTCTGAAACAAAAAATGCAGCTACTTTAGGTACACACTCCTTTGATTATATTGTTAACCAGCTGATCCATGATACTATGACATGATACAATTAGAAAAGTGGAATACCTGCTTCTTCAGCTCTAACTGTTGGGGGTGGCACTACTGGTTGTGGAGGATGCGGCACTAGAGGCGAGGGTGGAGGAGGGGGTGGTGTAGAAGGTTGAGATGGTCGTTGTGTCTGTGATGATGTTGTGGAGGAGGTGCTACTTCCAGTTGTATGAGATGCACTTGATCTGATACGAGGGGCAAGCATATTTACCACTTGTATATTTACCACTTGTACTCCACCCCGATAAGTTGGCATAAGCAGGGAAATCATTAATTGTCCATAACAAAGCAGCACGCAATTGAAACATTTCATTGCTGAATGATTCAAATGTTTCTACACCATCTTCGTACAACTCTTTCACTTCTTCAATAAGAGGCTGCATGTAGACATCAATGTTATCTCTAGGTCCTTTAGGGCCATCAATAAGAACTGACAGATATATGAAGGGTTGCTTCATGCACATCAATGGTGGTAAATTATATGGAACCAAGATAATAGGCCAGGTACTATGAATTATGTCTCTAGTACTAAATGGATTGAATCCATTTGATGCCAACCCAAGCCTTACATTGCGAATGTCTGCTGCAAAGGTTTTGTTTTTCTCATCAAAATCTTTCCATGCAAGAGAATCAGCAGGATGTCTGAACACTCAGTCATTGGTTCTTTCCTCTCCATGCCACCTCATAAGCTTTGCTGTTTGTGAACACATAAACAACCTTTGTAAACGTGGTTTTAAAGGAAAATATCTCGCTTGTTTGGTTGCTTTTCGTTTCACATTTTCTGCACAATCCATTGCATCTCCATTAATCTCTTTCCATCGAGATGCATTACACACTCTACATTCATCCAAATTAATATCATCACCTCTAAACAACATACAACTGTTGGGGCATGCGTCTATTGTGTAGAAGGAGAACCCCAGATCTTCCACTAACTTTTGAGCTTCATAAAACGACTTAGGCAATATCGTCTCTTCTGGCATTGATTCCTCTAATATTCTCAATAAAGTTTTAAAAGAGTTGTCTGACCAACCATGGAGCACCTTTGCTTGTAGAAGCCGAACCACAAATGATAAGGCAGTGTGTTTTGTAGAACCAGGGTACAATGGAAGGCTCGCACCTTCTAGCAGCTTTAACAAGTTCTTTGTAGACTCGTTAGGCCCTAAACATGCCACTGAAAAGTTCCCCCCCCCACATCATGTTGATCATTCGCATTTCTATTACCACCTCTAAAGCTTCCTGAACAAGTCTAACCATATCATCCTCCATATAATTCATGTTTACATTTTGATCCACTAAATCTATACAACCAGCAACCTCACCATGCTTCTCCCAAACCTTATACTTCTTGATGAAACCATTATCTCGAAGATGCTGCCACACCATTAACCTGACATACATATATCTATTGTCGCACTTCCTACAAGGACAATATATCCTTGTCCCTAAAACTTTATTGTTGTAGGCAAACGTTAGAAAGTTATCTATCCCATCATAATATATTTGTGAGTGCCTATTTGGTAAATCTATCCATGACTTGTCCATAATTATCTCAAGCAGCCTTGTAGATACCTACGTCAAATAATTATTGAGTTATGATTAGTAACTACCAAGCAATATAATGAATTTAATCAAACCATAATCATCATATACACCTTGACGATCCATGCACACCAAATCATCCTACAATAAGAAGTGACTCACACAGAAACACAGAAATTCTAACATTACAGTAACTACCAAATAATGTTTGGTACTCAATGTACTCTAAGTTTTTATCAATTTCTGAAGTTGGAAAATATTATATCAAAGCCACTATTATATCTAATTATTCACACAATATTCATATACATCTGTGAGATGATGAGGCTGTAACTTGCATTTAGTAGAGATCTGTCTATATATTTTTGCTCCATTGCTTGCTTCATATTTTATAACTGCTTCATGAACTTACCAGAGTTGGCCAACTTCATTGCCATGCGGTTTAAATTTTTATCATTATTTTCAATACATCTTTATATGTTTATATAAATATTATCCCTTCTTTTTATTTTATTATTTGTCAATGTGATCAGAAAATCCTTTCTTCCATTTTTTTCCAACGGTGTTCTTTTATCTTAATAGTTTATAATCATCACATATGAAGTCTAATTTTACCGTACACACATTATGAAGTCTAAAATTAAGTTCAGGTAAATGAGTGGGTTGTGAAATCCGTAGCCACACATTTGAAATTTTAGTTTTGTGAATATTTCAACATGACAAGGACAAAATCAGAAATTTTTACTTGCTTGCATTTGCTAAGTGATTCTTTGGTGAGGTTTGCTAGATGATTCAGTTCTTTTACATTGTGTGTGGTCTGTGAAATGCTTGGGATAGAGTGGTACATTAGGCTGCGTCTCTCTGAATATCATTCTGATTGAAGTGTAAGTTAAACAAGGAATTATTTATCTACCCACTTTCAGGTCTACACTCTTGGAGGCTTTCTGGTTTTGAAGTGGATATGGGAAAAATATTAGGAAAGAAAGGGTCAAAAGGATGACGGAAAAGAATCTTCTGATGATGAACAATCTTCTGTTGATGAATAGGCTTTTCGTATGCAGCAGTAAACGTTTTTGTTAAATGGCATATTCATGATGCAAGTTACTTTCTAGATTCATGATATGGTGGTATTAGTACATCTAAACTCAATCGTTTGTAAAGATATGGTGGTAGTAGTACATACTCAAATGGCATATTCATATACATCAGTTCTAAATACTTCTGATATACTAATATAAACAGAAGACCACATTGTTTACTGACATTAGTGTTGAAGTCTATGTACTCAGATTAGGACACTTTTATTATGAAACTACATCTACAGTGGCTTAATACATGAATTCAAAATAGGCAATCTCATAAGAGAAAAAAGCAGAAAGCAAATTTACTACAATTAAACAACAACTAGAGTCATCACGTTCAATTCAATTCAATGAAACAACAACTAGAGTAATAAATAGACAAACAAAACTAGAATCAAATATATACCAAAGAAGATCACAATTTCATGAGCTTGACAATGAAATATGCATAAAGTAAACATGAAGTTGTTAAATAAAAACATGTACCTCTTTCTAAGCTGAAAGATTCAAACTTGAACTGTTTTGAAGAGCTGAGATTAGTCCAAACATGAAGAACAAAACCCAAACCAGCTGGGTTTTCCCGTGCTGATTCAGATACACAATCAGAAACAAAAACTATGGTCAAATGAGGAAACCCAGAAGAGAAAGAAGATAAATTTTCAGTATTCACAGCAAATAAAGAGAACCCAATAGATAAATTACCTATTTCATCGAAGAAAATGAAAATCAGCACTTCCTACAAGGTATCGGGGTAGTTGGGAAGTGGGGGTGGTGGAGAAGAAATGGCTTCACTTTTTCTGGGTTTGGGATAGATCTAGGTTTTTTGATGAGAGAGGTTTGAATGAGAATGAATCTCTTTTTGTTTTTTTAGGGAACTATGTCTTAGTTTTAGAGATTAAGTTTAATAATTTTGGCACCAAATAATGGTTTCCGCGCTAAAATAATTGCACCTCCCGCCTATATGTTACTACAGTGAATACACCGTAGCAATAATGTTGCGTGCTGGTAGCAAGTCATTGTCGACGAATAGCCGTTTCCGTCGCAAAATATTGTTTTGTACCACGGCGTTGCCATGCCGTCGCCAATTATTCCAAATTTTTTATGGCAAAAATTTACCGTCATAATTATTTGCCACCGTCCGTTTGCCGTCGCAATAGATGGTTATTAGCAACGGCATTTGAACGCCGATGCAGACTGGGGTGGCTAATAGTTATTTTTTTGTAGTGCGGGTTTGAAAATTTAAAATGTTCAAGCTCAGTTCGGCTTGAAAAAACTCGAGCTGGGCTCGAGCCGGCTTGAATAATTTGAAAATAATATTTTAAAATCAAGAAATTCAAAATAAAATTAAAAATTTGATGTCATAGCATCATATAAAATGTCTTTTAATTAAGAAAGAAAGGAATAGTAGAGTACCTGCTTGTAGCTCCATGACGAATTGACGATGAGAGTTGTTTGTTTCTTTAGAGTTTGGCCATTTGGGGTGGTAAAAAATTTATGGAACTGATCGAATTATGGCTCCTAGTAAACATTATTTATATAATGTACAATAAGATTAGAGTTTCATTTAATTATTATTTATAAATATATTTTTAATATTATTTATCATATAAAAATTATACTATATATATATATTATAAAAGTGATTTAAGTCAAACTTAATAAACGAGCCGAGCTTTTAACGAGCTCGAGCTAGCTCGCGAGCTAAACGAGTCGAATGAGCCAAATACTTGTTGTTTAAGCTCGGCTCATTTTCAAGGTCAAACTTAATATTGAGCTTAAACTTGGCTCATTTAGTTTTACGAGTTCGAGCTAAACGGGCTAAAATCGAGCCGAACACGAGCGGCTCGAGCCTATTTACAGTCCTAATAACAATCTATGTTTGACTCTAACTTGAATGAATAATATGGTATACAGGTACATGAGCTGCTCTATTTGTCTACGTGAGAGCTGTACACCACTTTTTACGAAGAAAATGAGTAACTCCATTGATTGAAACCATTACAATCCACTTAGAGAGCCTGGCCACTACATTTGGAGGAAGTACAATAGCATGGCATGAAATTATAAGCTGAAAAGCATATTATTCGCATAAAGCTCGAGAACGAGCGAAAACAAAGCAAAGAGCTTAAAGTCCAAACAAAAACATAAGCAAATAAACAAAAAAAAAAAAAAAAAAACGGGGACTTGCATATACAAATAGCAGTATCTGGTATAATTGAGATTTTCTTGAACTATCAATCATACCATATACTGCTATTTCGATATGCAAGTCCCCGTTTTGATCGGTGCTGTATCGGAGATTGAACTATCTCTTCCTTTTTTCTCAGCCCTTAGGGCAACCATGCCCAACATGATCGATCCGGCTACGCTCCCTGCACCAACCAATTAACGACTCATAGTAGAATTTCAAAGAGATCACGGACTCACGGTGGTCAGCGTTACCCTAATGCCATGTGACAGATGAATCCTAGCTCCGCTCAGATAAATTTTGAGGTGATGCACAACAAGGACATGGCCTATAGTCTTCCTCACCAAATGCACAGTCACCGGTGTCATTAGTGCCGGATCAAAGAGGACCAGAAATAGATCCAGAAAAAGAGCCAGACCACGCCTAACACTTTGTTTCAGAGTACGTATGAATTAATAATTTCATTTTTCCCAACAAGTGAGTTTCATTAAATAGATCAATGCCAGTAATTCGAATGGGTATTCGTCCAAAAGATTATACTCTTTATTTCCCCTTTTGTTTTTCTTAAAAAAAATTATTTAGTAAAGAAAAAGTTCAGTATAATGTCAATGCCCCCATTCACAGACATTTTACTAAAATTACAAATGCTTGTCATCTAAACAAAATAGAAAATGCAGAATAATCCCTAGCCACAAATAATTCCACAGGGAGTAGATAAACAATTATCCCCCATTCACATAACTCCACGTGGATACCCTACAGCGCAACTGGCACCTTGACCGGGTACCTATCTATGCAATCCATCCACGGGTTCCCCATCGGGTCCCCTTCAACGACTGGCCTGATCGCCCGCCAAACCGCGCTGTTGCACTTAAAACCCGACCCGAATGCAATCTGCCAGATCCGATCCCCGCGCCCGACCCGCCCCTTCGCCTCCGCATACGCCAGCTCATACCACAGCGAGCTACTCGACGTGTTCCCGAACCGGTGCAGCGTCATCCTCGACGCCTCCATGTGCCTTTCCGTCAGGTCCAGATTCTTCTGTATCTCGTCCAGCACAGCCCGCCCGCCGGCGTGAATACAGAAGTGCTCGAAGGCCAGCTTGAAGTCCGGGATGTAGGGCTTCACTTTGGCTTTCAATATCTTCTTCCTTATTAGCGTCACGAAGAAAAAGAACTGCTCGGAGAACGGAAGGACTAGAGGCCCAAGTGTTGTGATGTTGGTCTTCAGCGCGTCGCCGGCGACTGCCATTAGCTCACGCGCAAGTGAAACCCCGACTTTTCCTTTTTCGTCTTCGCGCTGGTAGACGCAGCGGTAGGACCGCTCGTCGGAGCCCTTGTGGGTGCGGACGGTGTGGACGAGCTCGTACTTGGAACGTGACCGGTCTTTGGGTTTGTTGGAAAGGAGGACGGCGGCGCCGCCGGAGCGGAAGATGCAGTTGGGGAGGAGCATTGACTTGTCGTTGCCGAAGTACCAGTTGAGGGTTATGCTTTCGAAACTGACCACTACGGCGTAGGAGTTCGGTAGTGCCTTTAACAAGTCTTTGGCCAGGTCGATGGAGATTAGGCCGGCGCTGCAGCCCATTCCACCGAGGTTGAAGCTCTTGATGTCGGTTTTGAGCTTGTAGTGGTTGACGATCATGGCGGAAAGCGACGGAGTTGGGTTGAAGAGACTGCAGTTGACGATGAGAATGTCAATGTCTTTCGCTCTGACGCCGGTTTTTTTAAACAAAGAGTCGAGCGCGCCGAACATGGCAGACTCTGCCTCGGCGCGGGCTTCGTCGACGGACAGCTTTGGTGGTTTTGATGTGATTGCCGGAGTTAAGTATGTCTCGTCGCCTAAACCTGACCGGTTTGATATCCTCCTCTGAAACTCGATGGATTCCTGGCTGAAGGCGCCGGTTTCTTCCGTCATTTTCAGAAAAGCCTCCATCGACATTTTTCTTTCCTCGTCAGGTTTGTAACACGAGAAGTTGACCAGGTAAATTGGGGTAGACCGCTTGGACCAGTAGAGGGCAAGGAAGAAGAGAACGAGGCCCGAACCGGCGAGCCGGGTGGCGGCGTCCATGCTTTCGAGCCGGACGGCCTGGTTTGTCCAGACCTCGGCAACGAACCGGGTTATGTCGACACCCGTGAGCTGAACGAGAAAGGAAGCGAACAAAGGCGCGATGACAAGAAACAAGAGAATGGTAGCTGGGTTGCATGAGTAGCCATACCCAAGCTTGACATACTTGAGCTTAACGGACTGTAGAAAGTCCGGCAAGCGCTGCCGGATTCTAATGACGGCGGAGGAGGAGTCCTTGTTGAAGTCCATCTCGGCCGTAAGTCTCTCTTTATCCATCTCTATACTGTTAGCGTTGTTCTCCATTTATAATGATCTACTTTCTCTTCCGAGCTCGATATATATCTACGTGTGTGCGAAAATGCTAGGAGTGGGGAAACCTAGTTGTGATCTTCAAGCAACGACTGTTTGATCTGTAGAAACCATGACAGTTTAGGTAAGACTATATATCTATATCGAAGCTGGGAAATCAAAGATGACTGATTGAGCAGGAGAAGCCCGACACGGCTTAGCCAAGCTAGGGTGAGATGTGAAGCTTAAGAATGGGGAAGCTATATATGTATATCGAGAGAGAGAAGACTATAGAACCCACATGGCCATGGCATATTAAGAGCAATAGAGAAATAATGGGAAAGCTGGAATGATGGTGTTGAATTAATGGAGGAGTAGTTTCTCTCTAACCAGGGGGATGATGATGGATAGGAAGATAGCTCAACTACCAAAGGATTTTAGTATAAGACTAAATTAATGCTAAATGGATTAATTTTGGATAGTCCAAGTTTTTTCCAAGGTTCTGGCTTTGGAGATGTCTCACCGTTTTTTTTTTTTTCCTTGAGAAAGAGGGGGATTAGACCATTTAGCCCCTGCCACAAGAGGGAGGTGGTTTCTTTCAAGAAAGCTCAATTCTGGGGTCTTCTTCCTTTTGGGGTTTTCTGAGAGTTGCACATTCTTGACATTTCCATATGTGCAGAGGTGAAATGGGTATAAAGAAAAAGGGTCCACTTTTGCTGGTTATTGTTGAAGAAAAATTCGGAGGGTAACCTATCTTGGCAATGTGGAAGAAGAAGGAAGCAGAGGGTGGTTTGGGGAAGTTGTACTTGTTTTGTGATGATTTTGGTGGGTGTGTGTGGGCTGACTAGCCATCGAGGAACATTAAATTGGAACAACGTGTTTGAAGTTGAACTCCATATATTTTTTCTTTCCAAACATTACTTCCCCACCAAACTAGACTATCACATTTACACATTTCATTTCCATCCTTTAAGGTTTCGTTCTCTCAATGCGATTTACAGTATATCATTGTCATTTTTTCCGTGAAGGTTGATTGAAACTAGGCCGGCCATCCGATGGGCGGAAGATAACGTAATAGTTTTGTTTTCATCCGAGAATTCTAACCTTGAGAACTAGGGCTGGCAATCATTCGTTTTTGGTCGAGCTTTCGCTAATGGAAAGTTGGGATTTGAAATGTCTAAGATGAAGTAAATCGATCAATATAGCCAAGTGAGTGTTCGTATTTCGTTGTTCGAGGTGTTCGCTTTTGTTTATTTGACGTATGCTACTGAAATACGAACGGATTTTTATGGATGAAGTTTTTCGGATTGAACTGTTATAATGGCGACGGATTCATTGAAGGACACATTACTGAATACTAGAATTTGTGTGGGATACAGAACTGATCTGGTAATGACTTCCTTCAATCTTGTTGTCATCTTTAATAATTTGGCAATTGTAGGGAAGAAGAAAGCTGCTCCTCATTGTTTTTGTCGATTTTCTCAGGCTATTTACCTAATATAGGTTATAAAATTTATGAACAAAACTTGAAGCTTTAAGAAGTTTGACTTTCCCCACTACAATAACCATTTCCAAAAACTGAAAATTAACAAGTGATTATAATCTCAATCAACTCGTTCTTGTAACCAAAGGCACTTAAATCCCAATGAATCCCGATTCCCAACTACAAGTCTTCTATTATATCAACAAACAAAGAGAAGAATTGAAAGTGCACCTCTTACCATAAAGGAGTAAACGGGCCATTTTCTTCGGAAATGAGGGTGAGCCTGTATTCTCTACAACGACAATTATTGGCAAACTAATCAAGATTACTACTTGATAAAAACCCGTTTCACAACAAAGACGTGTGTCCGCTCTTATATGCCAAGTTCTAGCTACATGAGTTCTATGTGAGACACGAGGTCTGAATTTGTTTCTGTTTTAGTACTTCTAGCCATCATCTTCTACAATCACCCATCACAATGATGAATCACATCACTGGTCTCAAGTACGTACTGGTAAATTAATCAGAGAAACAATGTTTAATCAAGCAAGAGTGACCCATGACCAAATACGTAGGTTTTTTTTGGGACCAAATACATAGGTACTATAACTTATAACAAGAAACCAATTCAATAAATGATATCAAGTGGCATACCATACAAATGGTCCAATATATGTGTCATATAAACCTGTTGTTAACAGGTACCTAACAACAGAGCATATGGATATTAATTGTATAGCATTGTAATAAATAATAGAAGCTGGGACTGTGGCTCAGAGACCTCTGTCCAACATGCACAAATAGAGTGGGGTTATGGATGATTGGGTGCAGTCACGTCTATTTAAGGATTCTTGATCTATATTTCGTCTTCTTCAGTTGAAGATGCTCTGAGCATAGTTTTACACACGGGAAACAAAAAATTGATTTTGAAGTCTGAGCATTTGTGCTTAGGGTGGTATAGTTGTTCACGAAAAAGTGTCGTCATTAACGTTTGAGATGTTGTGCATGAGTACTTGCGTGCTAGTGAAACCCTACAACATTATGACGACTAATCGAATGATTATGCTGTAATAACACATAATGCAATATATGTGGAAGAAGAAAATTTATACTTAAACCATCGTTTGATCGTCTTAAAATTTGGAGAAGATAGATATAGAATGTTCATTACTCGATTACAGAATAGCATATGAAGAACATCTGATGAACCCCTGCAATCATTTTCTCAAAAAAGTTGATTGATTTGGTTCATATAACTAGCTAACATGGTGAGCACCCGACCTCAAGTTTGAGGATTTATATCTGGTTTCTGCAGACTCTACACTGATAACCACATGCTCCCAGTTTCCCAAACCTTCCATCTGCCATTATGCGTTGTATATAGGGCTCATGATTATCTGCATTATAGGCCAAAATTGGTCAGAAGAATCAATTGGACATGAAAAGAAAAGAGTTTGTTATGACCTGCACAGACGAGTAGTTGAAGAGTCAGAGAGGAAGATAGGGGTGATTATCACCTTGATCCTTCGTTGGTAGTTTCTTCCGAGTTCCACACAATGTCTTTCAACCCGGATGAGAAGTTTTTATAGAACTGAAATTACAAAGATTAAGAACAAAAAATCAGCAATAACAACTTGGTCCTTGACAATCCTGTTGTTTAATTTGTGAGAAAGAGAAGAAAAAAAAAGAGAGGCATAGAAGTAATTGCATTTCATCATTTGGATTCCTTCCGCCATATCCCTACTATTCTCAGAAGCTTAAAACTGGAAGGTGAGATTTAGTGTTGACTTGCCTTGTGAAACTCGAGTGTGTCACCACCAGTTTTCCTGAGTTCTACCATGTGCACAGAGGGAGCCACCTCGAATACCTTATGTAACAGGATGAAATAGACTGATTATAATCAAGTTTTAATAGACATGTTCCAACAGTATACGCGGTATCAAATAAGCCTGTACCTCAGTGGCCACAGAGAGGTGACCCTTCCTTCCATGCTTATCACCTTGCAATTTCATCTGAAAAAAGGGATTATGATTAGCAAAGATATGCAGCATATTCCATAAGATCAAGTCATATGCAGTGCAACATCTAAAAGAGCAAAGTTAAAAAAAAAAATTAAAAGAGTAAAACACTATAATTCATTACCTTGTAGTTTTTCTTGTGGATATTAAAACCCAAAGGCTTTGCAGTTTCCTCAATCTTAGTCATGATTTCATTTGCTGGGCGTTGAGAAGTAAAACGGGTTTCTCGTTTCACAAGACCCTAATGGATTACAGATGACCAGAAAGAAGCAATTAGAATCAAAATAATTTTCAGCACTACAAATAAATTAGGAACATTGTATGCTACTTACCATCTGCTTCTCAAATAAATTTTCTAGATTGAAACTCTGTGACCGAGAAATAAGCTCAAAAGCATTCATCGATGTAGGTTTTTCTCTCCTTTCTGTTACCAAATTTTCCTGCAACCACAAAGAAAAAAAGGAAGCAACTGATTTAGCAAGGCGAATTTCCAAGACGTACTATTTTCTCACACAACCTTTTTCGATAAAGAGAGGCGGAGACTTCATGCTTGAGAGAAATAAACAAAGAGACCTGATTGAAAGTGTTACCTTCGATTTGTTGAAAACAGCATCCACATCATCAAGATTTATATTGTCTTCTTCTTTAAATTGTGCTGGCTTGTAATCTTTCTTAAACCAATCATTTTCTAATATCTCGGGAATTGTCATCCTCTGCATGAAAAAAAGAGAGCACCTATTCAAGTTATTCTTCTATAACACAGGACCAAAGCTGGTATGTGCATCAACGAACTAATCCCCACAGCTTAACAATGATATTGAATTTTTGAAGAACATATGAGAAGATAATTTTGGCACAGAAACTGGGTTTTGGAGCTCACCGTAGCAGGGTTTGGATCAAGTATACGGTGTATCAGTTTCTTTGCGCCGGAAGAAAACCATGTTGGACCTGAAAATTCCGCTTTGCATATCTGAAATTCACGGTACATGTAATATGAGATTCCTTTCTTTCAAACAAAAGAAGCTAAAGTTTGGTTATACATACCTTTCGGTACAGAGCTATAAGATTTGGTTCATCGAAAGGCAGGTAACCGGCCATAAGTACAAACAGGATCACCCCACAAGACCAAACATCAGATGATGTACCCTCGTATCCTTTATTATTCAGAACCTGATACATACACACCAAATTTGAGAAATAATTAGAATAAACCGCAAAGCAATTACCTAGTTTCATAAAGTCAGAAGTACATACCTCAGGAGCAACATAATTTGGAGTCCCACAGGCAGTATGAAGCAGCCCATCTTCCTGCAACGAGAAAATAAGTAGTGTCTCTTGAGTATTTCATATTATACATGGTCTTGTAAGAATCGGGCACAATCACAGCCAAGTAGTGAAGAAGATAACATAACAAGGTCAATGGAACATGACTATATCAAAATTCCGAACAACAGCAACATCACATACACTCATAGGAAGAGGGAAATTCTTTTGTTCCAATGTGAGTTCCATCTCACAACTGGATATGACTTACATATAGAATCAATACAAGACATTACTTACCCGCACTTGCTGTTCAAATGTACTCAATCCAAAATCTGAAATTTTAAGGACCCCAAATGAATCCAAGAGAAGATTTTCTGGCTGCAAAAAGATGTAGTCTTAAGTTAATAAAATTATTACTCTAGAAACTAAAATTTCGTCCCTGAATCAAGTAACCAAAAACTCAGTGATATAGGTTCAAAGTATGCTAACCTTTAAATCCCTATGGTACACGCCTCGACTATGACAGTAATCCACAGCATTAATAAGCTGCTGAAAGTATCTCCTGGCATCTTCCTCTTTTAATCTTCCATTCTTGGCCTATGCAAACAGAGAGGTGATAAGGAGAATGCTGTCTATATCAAACATAAGACTTGCGTCCTAAGAAATGAAAGATGTAGTTTTGTCCAACACAAACATGTAGGTTCAAACAGAAATCGCTTACTATTTCGTCAAAGAGCTCACCCCCATCAATAAACTCGAGAACAATGTAGATCTTAGTTTTGCTTGCCATAACCTATGCACAAACATACAAAAGAACACTCAGAAATATATCAGCATATATCCTTCCCTACAATCTATTGCGCATCATTTCATACAGTACCTCAAACATCTGTGTCACATTCGGGTGTTTGATCAGCTTCATTGTCGATATCTCTCTTTTTATCTATCAATTCAAGCACCAAAACAAAATTAGATCTCCAATCTCTACATTCTTGCTCTACATTACAACTCTACAACCAACTCAAACAGTCAAACACCATTCATATACTCCCAACCAAAAGAAAAACATCACTTTCAACACATAAGCAGGCCACCTATGGGGTCAACTATGCAGTAAATTAAACACTAATCATCAATTAAATAACAGTTTTCCCCGACCAACCAACTCAATCCATCTACTGATTCTACTCTCCAATATTCTCTACAGTATAAACTTTATTCTTGTCCGAAAAAAAAACTTTATTAAACTATAAACAATTCTATAATGAAACAAAGTTCGCCGCATATGACTGTTTAACTGCATAGTAGGAAATATATCATATATATGATAATTCTTCTCAATTGTAGAATTATCTTTCTGTTATATCACTGGTTTATCAAAGCAAATATCAATCAAGTATTCTTTGGTATGTGCATTTTAGTATACATTACATATTGTGATACGCAATCAACATGAACACAGCTGCACCGGCCTTTTATTTAGAAAAACGAAAAAAAAAAACACTACAAACAATACCCAATTATTAATCAAGAGAAATGACTGGAATGGATGCAGAGTATTCATGTGCATAGATGGCTTGATAACAGAGTGCACTTATTAACACCATCTCCATCCAACATTGATAATGAACATGAATACATGATGAAGAACCTACGCATATATTGTGTATATATAAAAGCAAATAATATCAGACCAGCTAGTTACATACATGTTCAACCATCTTGTGCTTGAGGACTTGCTCACGATCAAGGATTTTGATGGCCACGCACTGCCCGGTTTCTGTGTTCTTGGCGAACTTGACCTTGGCAAAGGTACCCTCCCCGAGAGTCTTTCCCAGCTCGTACTTGCCGACCCGGGTCCTCATCCTCGGAGACTTCGGATTACTCATCCTTTCCCTCAGCTCCCTCCCTCCCTCTTATGATATCAAGATCACACGGCTCAAGTTTCCCAACTGGGGTGGCTCAAGCCCCGACCTTTGTCAAGTCTCATTAACGTTCCGGCAAATTTGGGTGGCAGAGAGAGAGAGAAAGAGAGAGAGAGAGAGAGAGAGAGAGAGAGAGAGCAATGGTGGCAGAAAATTATGGAAGAAGCAGAAGGGAGAATACAGGAGAGGAGGTTGATGATGATTATCGTGTTGGGAACGTGTGGGGCCCAAAACAGAGGAATGGAGTGGTGGGTGGATTAGCATACGAAAATCTTCCATATATATTTGTACTGCCCTCGACAGAAGCCAATCACCCACATGCAGAGAGAGCTCAAGTTTCCATCGCTGCAGACCATGGCTATTTTGTCGTTGTTTCATCAATTATTTCATTGCTAATTTTCCCAAAATACCCACCTTGGTGAAAAACCTAGGACGAACAGGGTGATTGTGATTTTGTTTTCAATAATTTCGACCTCGATCTCCGTACGCTTCTGCACTGTATCACAAATAACATATGGAGCGCGGATAATCGATTTCAGAACCTAGTCTAAATATATTTAATTTAACCTCAGTCTTCAAAATATATGCACAATGTGATGGTTAAGATCTATAACTTTAATATCCATACACGGTGAATCCCATTATATGAATAACCAAAATTGCACCATGTATGTTGCCGTGAGTACAAAAAAATCTGATATTTTGAACCATAGCTCTTATTTATATTGAGAATTATACCGATCCACATCTAATATATTGACTTTAATTTACTGGAAATCAAGGGTAAAAAGTAAACAATGGGTGATCTAGATTTTTTAATTTTTAGGACAAATTAGAAAATAATACAATCTCACATAATAAATTAGAAAAAAAATCACTAGTTATTTCTCTATTACAAATAAGTCATCTCATTTTAATTTAAATTATAAAATAATCAACAAAGTTTAAACAAAATTAGAAAATAGTAATTTCTTTTATATTTTCCGAACTATTTTGTCATTTCTTACACCTTTTTTTTTCATTTTCTTTCTTTCTTACACTTGTTTTGTCCGGTAATGGAGTTGAGTGTAGTTGCTACCGTTAGAAAGATCTCTCTCATCTCTTTCATTTGATACCATATCCATTTCGAATTGACCACTGTAGAAGGCGCAGTATCCCTCGCAAGGGGTTGTCATCGTTCATGGTGGTGTCTCAAGTTATTCCGGCGAAACCGAAGCTCAAGGCTCCCTAATTTTAGTTATTATCTTCATTATGAGCATACTCATACTAGTATCCTTTGAATTTTAACATAATTTCGCTTATTTAGACATTTCTTTAGGCATGTCAAACTAACTGTCACACTACCTTTCACATTACTAATCACATTTACCGTCACACTACCTCTCACATTACCTATCACACTATCTGGCGTAAAATAATGTTTAGCGTTTTGGGTTTATAATTTAGGGTTTAGCATCACACTAACTATCACATTACCTGTCACATTCTCTGTCACACTACCAATCATATTAATTGTCACACTAACTGTCACACTGTTTTTTGTGACTATATTTAGTGTTTAAGGTTTACATCAAACTACATGTGACACTAACTGTCACACTGTTTTTTGTGACTATATTTAGTGTTTAAGGTTTACATCAAACTACATGTGACACTAACTGTCACACTACCTGTCATATTACATGTCATACTACCTAGCGCAAAATAATGTTAACGTTTTGAGTTTAGCTCCACACCACCTATCACACTACATGTCATACTATCTGTCACACCCCATGTCACACTACATATCACACTAACTGTCACACTATTTTATGTGATTATGTTTAGCGTTTAGGATTTAGGATTTCGGGTTTACATCAAACTACCTATGACATTACATGTTACTCCTCCAGTCACACTAATGGTCACACCCTCTATCACACTAATTGCCACACTGTTTTTTTGTGACTATATTTTGACAAGAAGAAGAAGAATGACTACAAATAACGAACATTTGTCTACTGTTATGTGATCTTGAACATCTCAAATCAACTCATTCATCCAAATATTGACATTAATGTTGTCGTGCAGAATACCACAAGTCACACCAAAATTTCGTCAACTACACTATCAGTCACACCACCAGTTACACTAATATTTTTTTGTGATGTGTAATGTGACAGGTAAACTAATAGTCATACTACCAGTCACACTAACATTGTTTTGTGACAGGTAGTATGACATGTAGATTACACTTGTAACTGAACATGTAATTGCTTTTCCGACTACACTATGAAAAAGAAAAAGAAAAGGGGAAGGGAAAAAGAAAAAAATTGACGTGGGCACCCAGGAAACTGCTCTCGGCACCTATGTCACCATTTTCTCAAATCTCTAATTTTTTCGACAAACCCTGCGCAATAACAACACCAGCAACATCCCTCTCTGCCGTTGTAAGGCTATCACCTCACCACCAGATCAGAGACGCAGCAATGCCATGACAAATCAAACTTCATGACTAGCTCCATCCCCACGTCTCTTTATGTCCCTGCGCCTTGGACGTTTTCTTGCACCTCCGACATCATCCCCGCGCCTCCGACATCGTCCCCGCACCTCCGATATCATCCTCGTGCCTCCGACTACGTTTGGTCCTCCCACCTCCGCCGCTGCGAAGCCCCGACCTTCAGTCAACGTGCTCCATGTCTTGTCCTCCTCCTTGCCGTCATCATGGTACCTAGGCTGTCACCTCGATGAAGTTGTTGAATCTCTGCACTTGGTGCTAGTGCGGTGAAGATTTGTGGAACTTGAAACAAAATAATAGTGGCATTGTCCGTAATTTTTGTGAAAATTTGGGACAACAGTTTAAAGATTTTTTAAAAGTGAATTTTTTTTCTTCTAATTTTCAAATCTTGCTCGACTATTTTGTAATTAACACCGTTGAAATGGGCTTTTTTTTTATAAGAAGTCCTAATTTTTATTATCCACAATTACTGGCATTATTGGTATCAAGCCAAACAAAGGAGGATGATAAATTGATAATGTAATTGAGTTGTAGGAGGATAATGGAGGAAAGACAAAGCATGATGCATGTATCAATCAGACTCCCAAAAAAAAAAGTAAAAAAAGGCTGCTATGTATATAAAGTGGGGATATATGGATATTCTGAAGTGGACTCGAGTCATTAGGGCCGGGAAGCTTCTGGGTAGCTTCGAATATATATGAATTGAGTTGTGTTAGCTCCACGTACATGAATATAACTGATCAGTGATCATGTAACCTTCAGATCGTACATCGATAGAATTGTGGCCGCAGACCATTTGAGTGGTCATGGAATTGAGTTTGCAGCTTGGTTCTAACGATTGCAATTGGAGTATACAAATTAATTAGTTTGCAAAATAATGCAGTTCATACCATATATTCAGGGGTAAACATTGAGCCAGAGGAATTTCAATCATGGATGACCGAAATTACAATCATGTACGGTAGTGCTCATTCTCTCTAGTTATTAAAATTTAAAGTGATTCTCCTTTAGGTAAGAATATAGTTTTATGGTGTACACATCTTTGGTGCGTGATATTCAATCTCTTATGCGTCATTTTACAACCTTTAAGTTCAACATGTACATTGGGAAGATTTCTTCTACTTCCCCCAGTGTTTGGTTTCATTATCTTCCCCCTTCTATGTCACCGGATTTTTTTTTGAATCAGCTGTGAATGTGAGTAAATCGTGGTAATTTCTTGTCGTGGGTTTAGAAGAGATGTGCTAGAGGATCTTACATACCCAAATTAAACTCTATGCAATTTGCACATCTAAAAGCTAGTGAAATCTTTCACATTTTATGCATATCACGATGAGCTTGTTAAAATTCCCATCAATTTCTTGTCATGCATATTATATCTTCTCTTTAACTAGTACGGTATTGTTTATGTAATTCTGTTTCCACGATTAACTCGATCATAGGTGATAGGTCTAGCTTGGGTATTCGATATTATTGAATACTCTTATTTTGAGTATTGTCTTGGCTTTTATTCTTAATATTTACCTATCACGGGCACATTCTTAATACAGTTTCCTAGCTTACATTGTTATATTTTTCCATGATATAGTATTCCCTTATCAGTTAGAACCCAAATAGAAAAGGAAACATATGATTATGTTTCATTTTAGATAGACAAACTAAGCAAGATTAAGCATTGGGCGCCATATAATCATGATATGATCCACTTTTTATGTAGAAAAAGGGGAAATAGGTTGTTCTGCTCAAGTTGCTAACTAGGTTTAGGGGTAGATCCTACTTCTTTAACTTATATATACGAGAAGGATCGCTTTCATTTCAACTTGAGGGCTGCTTAGATATTGACTCATTGAGCACTACTTCAACTTTCATGGACGTTGAAATTAAACGAACCATCAAAAACTAGCGTACTTCTTTTCAATCAAAGTCGAAAGAACCGTGGTTGATGCCTCTAATTTCAACCTCTATTGTTGCCAGCTGCACAAGGCATCTTAGGGCACGTTTGGTTGCAAGAAGAGGTTTTGCACAGTAGCCATTTTATTTGTCTTCAACACAACATATTTACTTAATTAGTAACATTCCAATGGTTTACCCGACTCAATCTCTTAACCATAAAACAGAAAATTGGAACGAAATTGAAGTGCTGTTGGATAGGGCTTTTGAGTTTTGACTGTTCTAAGCATTGCAAACATGCCCTTAGCAGACAATTCTGTATGCTATGCATGGAAAAATCTCCAACAGTTTATAATCCAAACAAATAAGTCGATCACTTGTCAAAACGAGCCAGAATCCGGAACTATATAAAATAATTAATGCACATCAAATCTACCCCAGATAGCTTCACACTGAGTTGATACGTAATCACATTACCTCTTTCATAATTATTTTCAAATACAACTTTGATGGAAAGGCACGTCTGATGTTTAGCTCAATCAGACATTACTTTTAGTTATATTAATAGTATGATCTAGCAAAATCGAAGCGCCAGTGTCATGGGAATTTGCTCTCATAATCAGCTCCCTAGCTAGCTACTCCCTACACTCCGACTTCCTCTATATCTTCACCACCCAGCTTATTTAACACACAAGCTCCAGATCTTCCTTCATCATCATTATCATCATCAGTAACAATAAGGTAAGGTTTTCAGTACTTCTGTGTCATATGGGACTAGTAAGCTGCTGCTAATTGCTTCTCCTTCTTCTTGTCATAACCGTTTAGTTCCACAAACTACTCGATGATATTAGGTTTAGTTGCATCAAAAACTCAAAAAGGGATCGAGCGTGATAAATGGGATCGTACAAAGAAGATAAAGGCACGAGTTACTCGGAACTGGAGACATCGGTGGTGAAGACAAGAGCAGCTTGCTTTGGTTCGATTCTGGTGAGTGTTGCAGGAGGACTCTTATTAGGTTGGTGGGAGTATCAGTATCATCCTTCATATCGTCAACTGTGGATGGTACCCTCTGGTCTAATTCTATTTGTTACACCAGTGATTGTTTGGTTCTCTTTGGTGGGCTCTCATATCTGTAATTCGAAAGATGGTGATAATGTCCCAAGGCTGAGTCAACCAGTTCATCCACTCGGTAATTCGGTTTCTGCCAAGAAACATGAGCAACGGGATGACCATTTGAATCATGTATAATTTCTTTGTTTTTTGTTTTTTTTAAGTATATTGTAAATTAATGATATTGATCTTTTTCGGCTGACTTTGTTAATTTTATATGCTTTAATATTGGTGGAGTAGCTGTCAATCTATCGAGTATCAAATAGATTAAGTAATGCCTATGATATTTACTTTGGTCATATCTATCTATCTGTCTTTTTTTTTTCTTTTTCTTTTTTGAGAAAGACATAATCATAGGGGTTAGATTTTCAGGGCAAAGGTTTTTGAGTTTTTTTTTCGGGAGAAGAAACTACGACCAAGACAGTTTGTACTATCCAAGTGAAAGCATGGAGAGCTTCTTGGGGGTGGAGAGTTGTGAAAGTTGCCAATAGGAGTTACAGATTTGTATAATTCAATTTATTATTGTTAAAGAATGTTTTTTTTTCGACAGGATTAATGTTAAAGAATGTTGAAAGATAGAGCTCTTCGGATGATCATAATTTTTCATTTCATAGGAGGTAGGCTTATAAATACTGCCTTCCCCAGAATGTGTAGTTCCAAATAATGCTGCACTCTCATTACTTATATAAGTTATATTAGAGTCAATATACTCGTATAACTATCATCTATGCACCTCTGATTTAAGTATTATACCTACCATTTTAGCATTGTTCCATTTGAAAAGATTCCGTAGCCCTTCCATACAAGGGAAAGAAAGAGAATACTGACGATGACAAGAAGAACGTATCCAAGCAAAAGATATGATGGCCTCCTTAATCGTGCAAACCGCACTTAAGATTAACACATGTATAATCACCTACAAACATGTACACTACTAGATAAAACATGTACACAAGTATGTATAACACAAGGCGAGTAGGCCTAACGTTTAACTTGGGATGTTCGAGTTTACAGCTTGCTTGGTTTTTGTTTGAACAAGAGCTTGGTTGGTTGTGCAAGTGTTAAGCTTCAGACTCGTCAGTCTCACTTCTATTTGAGTCTTTGAGATATGATAAGAAAGAATGTGAGAACATATATAGAATGGTACATGACTCCAACCAGCAACACTTTGAGCCTTTAACAGTCTCCTTAAACCGGAATTCAGGTTCGCTCCAAGCAATAAACTATTTTTGTTGGTTCGCTCCAAGTAATAAACGATTTTTGTTGAATTTTAGCATCTATACTATCGAATGAGTTGACATTGAAAAATCATTGACCGGTTATATAAGTGAACTTGGCATCCAAACTATCGGAATACAGAATCACAGCGAAGAATAACCAGTGTAGATACACATCAAAATAAATCACGAACATGCAAAGATAACTTCATTTGGATAGCATGAAAACTATGTCTTTCCAGATTGAAATTAACTGAACTAAATGGACTGGAAATTTAGGAATGACCATTCTAATCCATACAGGAAAAAAAAAGGCAATTCCCTCTGGACACTTTTCAGTCTTTGGTGTTCCTTTAATAAGAGGAATGTGATATTCATTCAAAAACAATCTTCTATTCTTAAAAAGAATCTTTCTTTTCCTTCATTCAATTTTAAACATCCAAATAGAAGAAATGATTTTTTTAAACACTATTTCTGTTTCTTCAGTATTTCAATCTCTCACACTACTGTCTTCGTTTTCATTTAACTTTCATTCAAACGCTTAAAAAGACTCCAATATAGATCCTAAAGTTGACTAAAGTAAACACTGTACACCACAAATTATCAGACTCAACGTTACAAATATGCACGAGTCGATTATATATTTCAATGACTTGAAGGAGGTAAATATAGGAGCTCACCAAGCATCAAGCCTCACTATCTGATAAGGTGGGAAATTCCAGGCCGCGAAGTGCAGGTATGTTGTCTAAATCCTCTTTCGACAACAATGGGAAGAACCAGAGTGCTTTTTTCGTGCCAAAAACCTTTAGGAAAGGAAAGAGCACAAAAAGTGAGACTTTCAATTGTCTGGTTCAACAAGCGTGCGAAAATATCATTGTAAATTATATTCGGGAGACTAATTCATACAGAGATTGAGACAGAGACAGTGAGAGTTATATATAGAAGACCTGCTCAAAGTTTTTCTTCCTGCCTAAATCATACTTCCATCTGGTTGCTCTTCTCTTCTCACGAACCTGAAACATTGTTATCAAATAGTTATGTACCAATCTAAAAGAGCTTCACAATAATCAACTGATGCCTAAGCACCAATGACATGCAGAGCTTGTTCCTGCATACTTGTAAACTCAGATTTTCTCTGACATTTGGTTGTTATTTGGGACATATATAAATCTTGTTCTGACTACTGACATTTACATGTAGCAAACAATTCATATACTACAATAAAAGAGAGAGAAGCAGGTAACAGCCACTGCTATGATTAACTAACTGTAACAGGGAAGTCTTGAATGGTAACTGCAATGTGTAAATATTCATAAATTTCAAACTTGATAAAGAGAATCTTTTTATTCCAAAAAAAAATATCTTGAGTCAATACCTCGACTGAAGTGGTATTGCTTGACAAAAGGGATACGTGCATCACCACGAAACAAAGAAGACTCAATGAGAAGGCCAAATTAAGCACTGCAACAGTGTAACCATCTGTAAGAATGAAGTAAACAATGAAAGTAGAACCAACATATGGAGATGAAATTGATCATCTACGCGGAATCCTACCAAATGTCACGAAAACAACTGCTAAATTGCCAGGAGATGTGGAATGACTATTGGCTTCAGAAAAGAAATTGATGAAATTTGGCAGCAAAACTAAAGTGTCCATTGTCGTCTCCAAAAATGTATAAAGCTGTTAAAACAAAACCAAAACCAGAAACAACGTCATGAAACCATAGACACAATGAAATAGTCTGTGAAGTACCCTATTTAAACTTTTCTTATTTCACACTTCATAATCAATTGTTATAATGACCATTCAAAATGAAAAAGTTAATACTTCAATTAATGTCCTCACATTTAGCATAGCTATGTACTTCACAAACATATACAAGAGTCAAAATGCAAAAAAACAGTGTCATTACCAAGAAAAGTAGAAAAGACTTGTAGTTGGTGGCACCAACACAATTCACCACCCAAACACAATGGTGATCCATCTTAAGTACACATCTTTGACCTACAGAACATAGAAGAAAATGAAGTTGCTCATTCTATTACTCAAACAAACAATTCATTTAATGCCAAATAAGGCCGGCAACAATGTCCTTAAGTCGTGGGGTCTGGAATGATAACAATGATATTACTTCAAATAGTACACAGAGTAACAAATATACAATAACATCAATGCAAAACTGATAAAGACACCAGCAACAGATGTTTAGGATATCAGATGATTCAGATCAACATCAACTACTTTTAGAATTTAGAGAAAAAGCGCCTCAACCTATACCTTTTCCAATCACGTAAAATTTATAGAAAAAGATCACATGTTACCACTTACCACCTTTGGGAAGGATTATCTAGGGAGATATCACACAGCACAGAACACTAACATCTCCTTCCAAAACATAAAAAGGAGTACAAAACCGTAGAACACTCAATATGCATGAAATAAGTTACACATGATTTGGAAAGAACGTGATGCATGACTAGGTCTAGACGTACAACAGAATTGTTGAGAAACATTGGCAGACAAGTTGCTTACAAACAGAGCAATGATGGCATCGTGGTGGCTTGGCATTTTGGCACCGACTACAATAGCCTACTTTTTGTCTTCTTTCTTGTCCATCTGTAGGGTGCATGGAAGTAATGCCTCAGCTGCTGTGATTTCTGATGAAGTCAGAGAACTACCAGCCTCCAAAATTTCGTCCTGCGTGAGAGGTTTCCAATTTTCTGGTACAGAACCAGGGTCTCTAAAGACTACCATAAAGTAACACCACAATAACATTATAAGCTGCAAGTCAAACACAACATGAAATCACTAGCAAATCAAGATAGAGTTTCTTCCTAACAAAACCTTAATAAAATTGTTTGATAACATCATTATTAATTAGTAAGCAAGAATTAGGCAGTAATCACACTAACACTAATATGAAGTGTCACTACACCCATTCACTCTCATAGATTTTTCTAGGCCTTAATCCTAGTATCTAGTTCACATCTCTATTAGCAACTTAACATTTCAAGCCAAGTGCTAAACCATCTTACAAAACTAACTACAGAAACCCAAACTCTTGATTTATCATCTGATCTCCTCACATCTCTCAATCTCGCTGAAATTTTCAACTCGTGAGCTTCTCAAGTATTACAAAACACTCCAAAGTCTTTCACTTCAATATGGCTTTACACTAAACAGTCTTTTTTTTATAAGGAAAACACTAAACAGTCTTAATAGCACAAAATCTTGTCTAGTTTTTATTCTTCTTCTAAACTATACTCAATCACTTGAACTCAAACCAAGCATATCACTTCAAATCCTCAATTCTCCAATACCCAAATCACCCAAAACAGAAAAGCAGAAATCTTTGGGAGCATTCCCAGAAAATGGAAGACAACGATAATGGAGATGGCCAGAAAAGAGTGGAAGCCACCGGTCCGGAGCTCGGGGCCCCACGTCAGCACGACGACGGCGTAGTAGGAGACAGCAACGATGGCAGCGACCATTAAGATCATGAAGTAGCTAATGACTTTGAGGCCGGAGCAAAGCCGGAACAGGTTGATCTCCATTCCGGGATTGAGGGGGCGCCGGCGGCTTAGTATCCCGCCGATTTGAATAATGGGAATGGGAATCGATCTCCGAGTACGAGGTGGGAAGAGGCGTTTCCAGATGTCGGGAGCCAGGGTTTGAGGTAGCTGTTGTTGTAGGAAACAAATACTGTACTTCAGTTTTTCTGAGTTGGGTTGTTAAAGTTTGGACTGTTTTACTTTGTTTTGCTACTTTGGGCGCGTCGGAGAGATGACTTAAATTGGGTTGTTGAGATTTGTGTACGTCTGCAATGAGGTCAAGGGGTATCTGATCATACTCGTTCTTATTTACAACCGTAATATGAATTCATGAAGTTACGAACAATATTGAGTAAGGATTAACGATCATGTTAGAACAGAATGTTCTTTTGCTTGTGTCCATTGGAATTGCATCGTGTGTTCGAGCATCTTTTGAGATTTCGTATACGCTTCTTGTCCATCAATGAGTTTTCGTTAATGGTCAATCCTCTGTGTTTATTTCTGTACCGGTTTTAACTTTTAACGACTTTCATTCTCCTCATTTATCCATTTTGAAGTTCTACTTTGAGGCTTCATGTCAATCGGTTTACTGTATATTAGCCTCAAAGACATTGTAAGTGTGAAAAATAAAATTTTAACTAAACATAAGAAGAGTGAAAAGTAGAGAATGCGGGGGAGAATTAAATGTGAAGAGTTATTAATCATTTAGACTAAAATCTCCTTATTTTTTCTCTTTTCTCTCTTATGTCGGAATCATCCTTTATTTTTATTTTTCAAATTTATATTTTGCAAATTATAATTATATCATTTAAACTATAACTAATTAGATTTAGGAGTTTAATAAAAGTTACATTTGATACATGTATTTATAAAACAGTTAAATAAGATTTTAAAATTAAAAAAAAGTCAGTTTTTAAAACACCTTAAACTGTTGCCCTTATAGTTGTTAAAAATTACAATATGCCACTGTCCAAAAACCCAAATTGACTATCATCGAGAAAATCCCAGATTGGGGAACTCCTCAGTACCATCGTGCTCCACCCCCTACAAACCCAAATTGGCATCTCCGCTACACTCGTCGTCTAAGCCACCAGAGTGAAACATTGAGATCTGACACTAATATGCTGCTAATCCATTGGTGGATCTGGTTTGATGGCTTACTTCAAATTTCGATTTGGATCTTAAATTAGGTTTTGATGACGTTGTGGTGGGTGTGGGTGGTATGCACTTCCATTCTGGTGCAGTCTCTGATCTGGCATGCCAGTAGCGCGTCTCCGATCAGATATCATCTCTGATGAGTTCAGGGTGGTTGCCGGAGTTGGAGAACCATCACCATAGTGGAGCGATATAGAAGCTCGAGCTTTGTATGAGAAGGGCTGCCAAGCCATTGAAGTATTCAGGTGGCAAGTAAGTGGTTCCAGTGGTAGTGTTGACAGGAAGATGTTGGCATGGGTGATGGTGCTCACGTGATCGGAGAAGCCTTGTCATGGGTGGCCATGGGTTCGATCTGGGACTGAGAAGGGAAGAGTGGAGACCGACGTATATCAGAGAAATTGCTTGGGTGCCCATAGTACAATTTTGGGTGTCCATAGTAGAATTCTATCTCCAAATCCAAATTTAGCCGCCGGTCTTAAATCTCTCCCCGCCACCGAAGCTTTTCGAGACCACTTAAAATTCCTATCTTTTTGTCGTCAAGAATTACATCACATGTCACACTACCTTTCACGATTAATGTTAGTGTGACTGATATTGTGATGAGTAGTGTGACAATCAGTTTATCCGTCACATTATCTGTCACATTACCCGTCATATTACTTGTCACACTACCAACCACACTAACTTTGTGCTGTGACAAGTACTGTGACAGGTAATGTGATAGGCAGTGGGACAGGTTGTGTGATTATTGTTGTTATGTACGGCAACATGAGTGTTGATATTTGGATCATATCAGTTGATTTGAGCAGTTCAAGATCACTGAACAATTAACAAAAGTTTGTTATTTCTAGTCATTTTCTTATTCTTCTTGTCACAATATAGTCACAGAAAAACAGTGTGACAGTTAGTGTGGTAGGTAGTGTGACATGGGGTATGACTAGTGTGACATGGGTTGTGACAAGTAGTGTGACATGGGTTGTGACATGTAGTGCGACAAAAGGTATGACAGATACTGTGACAACAGGTGTGACACGCCGAGAGAAAATGTCTAAATATGCGAAATGATGTTAAAATTCAAAGGAGATTGGTATGGTTATGCTCATAATGAAGATAATAACTAGAATTAGAGAGCCTTGAGCTCCGATTTCGCCGGAATAACTTGGAGCACCACCATGGAATGCGTCAACCCCTTATAAGGATTGTTGTGCCTTGTACGATGGTCAGCTCAGAGTGGGTATGGTATCAAATGAAAGAGGGGAGATAGATCTTTCCAACGGTACCAACTACGCTCAAATCCATCGCCAGACGCCAAAGTTATGGCCGACATTTGGAGGAGAATGAAAAAGAAGAAGAAAAAGAATGTAAAAAAGACAATGGTTAATTCCTCCTATGGTACATAAAGTATGGCTACTTGGACAATTTGGTACCTGATGTATGAAAACATACAATTTGGTGCATGAATTTCTCATTTGTAAGCCATTTTGGTACCTCTATCAATTTTGATCATATTTTTAGGGTTATTTTCGTCATTTCTAGCCCTAAATTCATTAAATTCACATTTTCTTCATTTCTTCCTATAACTGCTTCTCTTTGGAGATAATTAAATTGATATATCTAGTCCACTTAGCATTCACTTCGCATATATCGAAAATAAATTTTGTCTTAATACTTATTGTATCCTAATTATTTTCTACAAATGAAATAAATTGCATTTATGCAATTATAATTTTTTATTAAAATATATTTTTTAAATTACTTATAATTAAAATTAATTTAGATTGATAGCTACATTATGAAAATTTATATACGTAAAATTATCACAGATACTAAGTGAATGAGTTATCAAATTTTTAGTGATAATTTAAAGATAATTTGAAGATATTATGAAAAAATGAAGTAAGTAGAGATATGATGACGGAAATAACCCTGAAAATATGGTCAAAATTGACATAATTACCAAAATGGCTTAAATTTGATAAACCTTAGGTACCAAATTGTCTGTTTTCATATATGAGGTACCAAATTGTCCAAGTAGCCAAACATCAAATACTATATGAGAAATTTATCTAAAAGACAAAATAGTCAGGAAAATAATAAAGCAGTGACTATTTTCTAATTTTGTCAAGTCTTATTGATTATTTTGTAATTTCTAATTAAATAAGATAATTTTTTTTATAAAAGAGAAATAAGTAGTGACATTTTTGTAATTTATGATTAGAAAAATTACTATTTTCTAATGGGGAAATTAGAAAAAGGTGACATCTCTCATTATCAATTAGAAAAACATCACCACTAATAATCTAATTATAAAAAAAATCAGTTATTTTATATTAAAATTATAAAATAGTTAACAAAATTTAAAGAAATTATAAAATAGTCAGTTTTTCAATATTTTTATGACCGTTATATCCTTTTTTCTAACTATCATGTAACTGAATTTGACGACAAACACCAAAGCTTTCTATTCTGAATTTAGAAAACCTCCCACACCTTTTGATCCTCTCATCCGCCGACTGTACCAGCTTAACCTCCCCGCCGTCGTCGCCGTTGCCACCGTCGTTTTTGCTCGTTCATTCTGACAGTTCTAACTTCCTCAAAGTTCGGTTACTCTCCTGCAAGCTTCGCTCTGACCGCCGTCACTCTCTTTTCATTTTGATATGTTCTAGCTTCCTCCAAGTTCGTTGCTCTCGTGCAAGCTTCGCCGTCGCCGCCGCAGCCGTCAATTCAGGTTAGTTTCGGCGCAATTTGATTTGATTTTTAGAGAACTAATTTGTTTCAATTCAATTCTTATTCATGCTGTTAGTTATGCTTCCTTCGTTTAATTTTCGCGTTCTGATCATGCATCTTGTTTTTGTATTTCAATTCCAATTCGAGCTTGCTACTGGATTTTGGTTATGATTTTTCTTGCTTGCAAATTGATTTAGTTTTTGATGTTGTTGTTACTCGTTTTGGTTTTTGCTGATCTTTTCTTCATGAATGCTTCAATGTACTGGTTTAGATTGATCTATGACTTTTCATATTCAAGATTGTTTGAGTTATATCACGATGTTTTTGTGATTTTGAATTGTGTATTTTCCATTATATGTCTGTTTGTCACACAATCTGTCACACACCCTGTCACACATCATGTCACACCGCCTGAAAACACCTCCTTTCACACCAGCTATCACACCTCCTATCACACCACCTGTCACACTTCTTGTCACCTTCATGTCACACCTCCTGTCACACTTCCTGTCACATTACCTGTTTTACTTTCTTGCAGGTCACAATGCAGTCTGTTTATACATGAAAGCTTTCATATTGTGGCAAATGAGCATCGATTTTATTTTCGAATAACTGCAACTTTTTCGATATTTGTGAGCGAGTGAGAGGTAGATTTCCAAATCTCAATAGAATGAACTTGAAGCTGCATTTTAGAGTTCATCCTAATATTATTGAATATCAGTTGGAAAATGATATTGATATGATGATGATGTTTCGAATGATGGCACGTCATGCCTCAGATTTTGTAGATATTGATATTCTTTCTATTGATATGGGTGTTTCCAGGTCAGAAAGTATCGTAAGTGATAATATTAGTGACAATAATAGTGTTTTCTTCGAAGAGAACCAGTTTTTGGGTTGCTACAAGCGGGAGGATCCGAAAACATATCGGAGTCAAGAATGGGGTACACTTATTCGTTCTGTTGATCAAAATTTTGAGGGTGGGGTAGATGATTTTCGATTAAAACTTCGCATGTATGTGGTTGAGTTGGGGTTTGAAATTGATTGGGTGAGGAACAATAAGCAAATTGTTGTAGCTTGTTGCAGCAAGAAGTTGTCAGATGGTTGTGACTGGCTTGTGAATGCATCCTTGTGCATGTACTACTGTTGCTGATTTTTATTACTTTTTATGCATTTTCATTCAGTGTGATAGTCACACTACCTATCACATTGTCACTACCCATGTCACATATTTTGTATCACCTATTGTCAAACTACTTATCACACCTCATGTCACATATGTTGTCCCGACTTTATGTTACTCCATTATTCACATTATCCGTCACACATTCTGTCACACCCTCTGTCACACGGCCTGTCACACCGTCTGTCACATGGCTTGTCACAACCTCTGTCACACGGCCTGTCACAAACGCTGTCACACCTCCTGTCATACGTTTGTCACACATCCTGTCACACCTGCTTTCACACCACCTGTCACACTTTTTTAACACCTAGTGTCACACTATCAATTTTTTTTCTTTATAATTTTGCAGGCATAACAATTTTTTTTGTATTACGAAGTTGGTCAACGAGCACAAGTGTCGTGGTGTTGTACGTCTTCAGAAGAGTAGCATGATAGGATCAAAGATAATAAAATCACTTATGCTTGACAAGCTTCGTGCTGATCCTAATAAGTCAGCTCTTGATATATCCAAGGAGTGGAAGACTGATTATGAATTGGATGTGTCGTATCATAAAGCTTGGTATGGCAAAGAACTTGCTATGGAGGCTGTAATAGGTAATGAAGCCGAATCTTATGCCCAGTTGCACTGGTTTTGTAAACAGACCGTTACTGCAACCCGGAATCTGAAATCAATGTGGAGATTTACAGCGAATCAAAACGGTTTTCGGCGTATGTTTGTTTCGTATTCAGCTTGGATGAAGGGTTTTCAAGCTTGCCGACCTCTTCTATTTATTGATGCGACATTCATCACCAACAAATACTAAGGTCAACTTCTTGCTGCAACTTCCAAAGATGGAAATAGTGGTACTTTCTCTATCTTTTATTTTTCTTTGACTGTTACTGGTAGGTGACAGGTAGTGTGATTGTTTTCGACTATTTTTGTTTTTCAGGTATGTATCCGGTAGCTTATGCCATTGTTGATGCAGAATCTGAGAGTAACTGGAGATTCTTCCTTGAGTTTTTGTCTCTTCAGCTATCGAAGTACTCCTCACGTGAGGTCACATTTATTTCAGATTGAAATACCCGCCTTCTTGGTGCATATCCAAAAGTCTTTCCTCAAAATCCTTTAGGATTCTGTTTCAGGCACCTTCTTGCTAATTTGGAAGGCCATTATACCGCCAATGCCTACCTCAAGCATAGGATTTCTAATTTGTTTATGCAATGTGCTTATTCTCGCACAATTGATGCATATGAAAAAAATATGGAAGCGTTGCTCGCAGAAGGTGGCTCACCAATTGAGGACTTTTTGGAAGATCTTCCAAATGAGAGTTGGTGTGTAGCTTTTTTCAAGGATCAAAGGTATGTTTTCTGCAACTTTTTTTTGTTGTTGTCCAATGTTTTGTTTGTTTGTTATATATGTTTTTCTGGTGGTGTGATTGGTTTTTGTTGATGGTTCTGGCACTGGGTATGTGGTTGTAGTGTGACTTAGTGGTGTGATATGTGTTGTGACAGGAAGTGTGACAAATGTTGTGACAGAAAGTGTTTTTAGACTGATATATATTATTATTTCTTTTCCAGGTATGGTGAGATGACAAATAACATGGTAGAGTGTTTTAACAACTGGTTGTTGCCTATGAAAAGTCTTCCAATTGTTGAGATGAATGAGGCTATTCGTGTGAAGTCAATGGAACTGATTGCGGCTCGAAAAGAAGAGGCAAAGGATTGGGTCTCAATTTTGTGTCCAAAAATGGAACTGCAACTGAAAACCAACTTGGGTGATGGTAGACATTGGAATATTAGCAAATCAGATTCTTATGTTTATGAAGTTCATTGCCTAAAGTATAGAGTTATGGTGAATTTGTCAATATCTTATTGTTCATGTGGTGAATGGAGTACTAAGGGTTTCCCCTGTTCTCATGCTCTATGCGCTATTCAAGCACATGGTTCCTCTCATTATGACTATGTCGTGTCTTTCTTCAAGGTATTCTCTTTTCGTTGGTTCTCTTTTCTAGTGTGTATTATTTTCTTCATTTTTTGCACAATAATCTGTTTTTTAACTCATTTGTTCTATTCTTGCTGCTTGTAGACGGAGAAGTATCGTGAAAATTATTCTTACCCGCTCAGTCCTGTTTCATCTATTGCCAAGCCGTTGGAGCTTCCAAAGTCAAATGTTGTTGTTCAGCCCCCCCCCATCACAAGGCGGCCACCTGGAAGACCAAAGAAACAAAGGTATAAAAGTAAGGCTGAAGGTGGGAGGAGGATGATAAAGTGTGGTAGGTGTGGAAAATTGGGCAGGCACAACATGACAAGTTGCAACAATCCGATATAGTTTTCTCTAGTCACAGAACCAAACACATAGGCAGTTACATTAGAGATTTTATAACTAGATCTATATTCATTATATTTGTTATGAATTGATCACAGTTTTAGTTATGTTGAATGAAATGTATTCAATTGGTAGCAGAATAAAGTGGTGCAGCGGCTCACTGCAGATATTTTCAAACTACATGTGTCAGGTGCTGTCACACACCCTATCACAGTGAAATGTAATCAATTAATTATTCAATAAAATTCTTAAAGAGCAACAGAATGCTCTGCAAATAATCACACTACATGTTAGTTCTTCAATGATATATGTTGTTATGAACATATCACAAGTCACAGAGGTTGTCACACAACCGCTCACAAGCCTGTCACACAACCTGTCACAAGTGCTGTTACAATTCTGTCACAACGATGTCTGTCACAGAACCTGTCACAAGCACTATCACAGAACCTGTCACAAGCACTATCACATAACCTGTCACAAGCTCTATCACAGAACCTGTCACAAGGCCTATCACAGAACCTGTCACAAGGTCTGTCACAATGCCTGTCACAGATCCTGTCAAGGCGCTGTCACACAGTCCCAGTATAGGAAAATCGAACATGCAGTTTGAAATTTCTGGACAATACTTAATTTTTCAAAAGTACCAATTGCGATAAATTACTATCAATATTGTCGATGGTACAATCAAATTCAACCAATTGTTTACTTTATACATTAGATGTTTTGAACTTTTAGATATTAATTATTTCAGGATTCAGTTTCCACCAAAATTGAGAGTGACTTATAAACTTCTTGATGACCTTTGCTTGCCACTTCTTGCAAAATTTGATCAATTCGTCTTTCTTATTCATCTTCCCTTGGACTTGTCGCTCTTTCGCAATGCAATGCATGTAATACATCAACAAACCTCCACACTCTAGCCTGATTGTCAAAATTTTAGACTATCAAAAAAGTGTGGTCTTAATACCAGCTACAATATAAGTCACACGTGCAGTCACAACAATTAAGTATGTGGGATGAAAATAGTTTGCACTTACGAATTATCTGGTTGTTGGATTGGTACAGAGTTTTTCCCCGGTAACCTGTAATAGCTGATGTTGAACTTTCCCGACTTTCTGTACTGCTTCGCCCAATTGATTGTTTTTTTTTCTTTTCAGTGAGGGCTTGTTTGTTGAAAATAAGATTATCATATGTGCTCTTGTTGCTGAACTTCATCCTACACCCTTGGCTGATCATTTCATCAGATTGCTCTGCAACTGCTTTGATCCAGAGTCCCACCATTTCGGCCTGTGCAATCAGTTAAAAAACATAAAGAACCAAATACAGTCAAATTACTAGTGTAAACTTTGATGTGACAGTAGGTGTGACAGAAGCTATGATAGAATCTGTGACAGCAGGTGTGTCAGAAACTGTGACAACAAGTGTAAGAAATAGAGAGAAACACTAAATCAGAGAAGGATGAGTTGCAAAGGTACCAATTTCTTGGCATCCTCCCACGGTAGCCCCCGTTCTTTGTGTCTTGGCTCCATAGAATTGAGATGATAAAACATTGGCGGGTGTGTCTGAAATACCAGCAGCGTGTAGTAGTATGAGATTATATGGATCATCGGGAATAACAAAATAGATGCTTCTCTCAAGTACTCATATAGTTTCTCCCCCATATGCTCATGGATGCTCTTGGCATGTAGATTTTCGACAACATACTGTTTGAATCAAGAAATTAGGCAATCAGAATTCCAGTAACAACATCAGTCAATACAAAAATGGTTCGTCAAATTATATTAATGTCTCACCCATGTCAAAATTGGCATTGCCTTTGCTACCGAGTCACACATTGATGGAAACACACGAATTTTGGAGTTCAGAATACAACCAAATGCATCTATCACATTGCATGCGACTGCTTTACTCTCTATTAACAACTTAAGGTCAGTTTTGGTGAATTCTGTTCCAATCGGGCCATCAAACAATAGTGTCCTGCAATGTACATATTACACACGATGAGTCATCATCACAAGTTACAACTACATTAATAGATCAAATAATAAAAAAATGGAAACTAATTTACGAAAGCAGCCACACCTCCAGTCAAACCATCTGTCACAGTAACATTTTTTGTCCTGTGACATGTATTGTGATAGAATTATGACAGGCTATGTGACAGGAAATGTGAAAGACATAATCCATAGAAACTCACTAACGAGACCAAACACACCACCTGTCACGTACCATGTCACACCACCTGTCACACCTCTTATCATAGTAAGATTTCTATTGAGACATGAATTGTGACAGAGACTGTGACAGGGTCTGTGACAGGCAATGTGAAACAAGTAATACAACAATTTTTATACAGAAACATGTAAAAGAAACAAATCACATTTTTAAAAGAAAAAGCACAATTGTGTAGAAAACATAATTCATACCCGCTGCTTGTATTGTTCTAGCACCGTGTCCATTCTCTCCTTGTCTTCTCATCCATATATTTGACAACGTCAAATTCATCCCAATCAATAACCTCAACTTGGCTAATTGCTGATGGCATGCCATCATCTGGTATATCATATACCAAATCCCCGTCATCTTTGATGATATATGATTCCCATACCTCCTCTTCTTCTTCTGCTGCATCATTCTTTGACTTCTCCTTTTTTTGCTTTTCATTCCACTCAAAGTTCTTCTTTCTGTTTTCCTATTGCTCCTTCTTTTTTTCCATCATTTTCCTCTTCACGTCCCCCCACCAAAAGATGTCGTCCCTTTTCTTTTCCATTCTTTTTCTTGTTTTGATGCGTGAAATGTATGAATACATTCCCATTGTCGAAGTAGTCTCTCCAGATTTTTCATCATCAATCTTCATGGCAAATTTATTTTCAGAATCATATGTGTTATCATCAGGATGCAGGCAGCTCAATGGATATGCATCCGGAGAAAATGGAACCAGTTTCTTCTCAGCTTCAGCCTCCATGCCAATGTTGGCCTCTGGTGTCTTGAAGATTTCGAGTGGAATGGTGATTACCAGTGCAGTTGGAGATGAAAAATCCACTAGAGGAGAGAGGCCAGGCATGAGTTTGAAGGACAACATGTCAAAGTCCGGTGTGGATGGAGTCTTTTTGGCTTGTGTAAGATCTGCTCCAGTTTTCACTATCACAAAGGTAGCTACAAGTCAGTCACAGTATCAGCCACATAATAAGTCCCATCAAAAGTATTCAACTACAAGAGCTGTCACATATTCTATCACACCATCTGTCACACACACTACCGGTCACACTAATATTTGTCTTGTGACAGGTGGTGTGTTTGGTCTACATATGGGTAGAAAAAAACACAAGGGTATACAAAACATAAATCATCATTCATGATTCTTAGAAACTGACATATAAGATCAGTCACATCACCTGTCACACGCCCTGTCACACCACCTGTCACACTAATAATTTGTCTGTGACAGGCAATGTGACACAAGTCATACAACAATTGTCTACAGAAACATGTAAAAGCAACAAAGTACATAAGGGAAAGAGAGAAACACAAGTGTGTATAAAACATAATTCATCATTCATGATTCAAAGAAACTCACATAAAAGACCAGTCACATATTATGTCATACCACCTTTCACACTAATATTTTTCCTGTGACAGGCAATGTGACAAAATTCATACAACAATTTTCTACAGTAACATGTAAAAGCAACAAAATACATATGGGAAAGAAAAACACAAGTGTGTATAAAACATAATTCATGATTCATAGAAACTTAGAAACATTTTTTTGTTTGATGTTAAATATAAACAAATTATCTTTCATATCAAGTAAAAAACTTTATCCCCCTCTCCTCCATTTTGCATGAGTTTTCGAGATTTTAGTTACCATGATCATTTTGTTTCTGCTGCAGCTCCTTGCCTTTTCCCACTTTCTCAATCTCTTTCTCCACAGCCAGCTCAAGGTTTAGGTGCATATCTTTCTCCTTCTCCTTCTCCACAGCCAGCTCAGTATCTTCGTGCTGCACCTCTTTCTCCTTTTCGCTATGTTCATGTGGCTCTTGTTCCATCAGAGCAGTCTTGTATTCTTGCTCTTCAGATCCTGCTGACAGCGCATTTATCATCCGACTGTATTCTTGTATTTTTTCATCATCTTCTTTGCTCTTCGCTCTTAATTTCTCCAAGTTGTGTATCAACCTTTCGTTCTCCTCCTCATGCTTTACTACTTTCTCCTCTAGACTCGTCTTGATTTGCTGCAATGCAATATTTTTCTCCTGTAGGTCTGCTATTTGTGCCTCCAGTGCCTCAACATCAAATTTTGGCATTGGGCCTTCATCTTTCTCAGCATTTTCATCTTCGTCAGAGCTGCTAAACTCAGGTTCTTGTTTCACCTTGTGAAACAATTTCTGAAATATATATATATATATATATATATATATATATCACAGTTACACATGTTGTCACACAACCAGTCACAACAAACATAAGATAAAAGACCATCATATTGATACATACCGCAAAGTGATTATTGTCATACTTCTCAAGAATCGGCACCAGTTTTGACAGGTCCCACTTCAGTGCCAGAGGATATTTGTTTTCTCTACCTTCAATTGGTCGTATGACAATAGTCTTCTCAAATAGCCAGTACTGTTCAAAAATAAGATGTTAATATGGCTTACCAAGCTATATATGAGAAAATAAAGAAAGAAATAATTAAGTCATGCTTACTAAGAGTATGTGGCTTGAGCGTGTAATTTTTGCGTTGAGCGAAGACCGAAAGATGTGGCCAATTTCTCTTGCCCATGCATAGTCTACCAGTGATGTTTTTCCCCACAACGCCCTAACATACTCCCATGCGATGAACGATCCTGAGTTGGGGACAAAGAACCTGGCTAACATGTCCAGCAATGCAAGTCTTGCGACATTGATGTCCCTCTTTTCATCTTCCCCAACCGTAGGATATTCATTTAGCGTCTTTTGCAATGTGTCTGTGATTTTCTTCTGCGTTAGCCTATTGTTGGTCGAAAGTTTTCCAAATATGAGTTCTGCCTTCGGAACTTCCTCCTTTGACTTGGAATCCACAAACTGCCCCATGAGCGGCACACCAAACAATTGCGATATGAAGCTATCAGAAATCCTAAATGTCTTGCCAGCAAAGATGAAGGACTTCTTGGCCTTATCATAGTTCTCAAGGATTTTCACTAATCCATTGATCGACTTTGTCATCATTTTCCTTGTGATCACTCCATCATATATTACAGAGAAGAACTGCCCAAACGACCCTTCCCTCAATATTTGCAAGGAGCGTGCCTTGATCTTCTTCTTATAAGGAGTAGGATCCGGATATGCTGATCTATATTTTGCGCTTTGGTCTGCATAGAAACAATTGAAATATTAGGCACAATTACTCCATAGTACAATTACTGTAAATAGCACACATACCCTCACACCTACTGTCACACTTCATGTCACACCACCTGTCACACCACCTGTCACACCACCTATCACAACTACACCTACTGTCACACCTTCTGTCACAATTATACATACTGTCACACGTTGAAATGCATTATGGCATTAAAATTCAAGGTTTAGGCAAGGCTTAGCTCAAGCTGTGAAACATGCTATCACACATACTACTGCTACTCTACATAGAGTTTAGCTTAATTAATAATATTTACCTTTTTACTCTTCTTTTTCGCTTTCGGTGCCGTTTTACTGGTTTTCTCTTTTGGCTTGTTAGTTTTGGATTTCTTTTGTGCTGAAATCTTCTATTTCACCCTTCCCTTCACCTTAATCTTCCTCCCCTTCATTTTTGTACTTTTTTTCTTCCGAGGAATCTCCTCCTCCTCACTGCTACTGCTACTGCTCTCATCATCATCTTCACAGTCAATGTCATCATCATCGTCGTCATCATTGTCATTGTCATCGTCACTCCAACCACTATTGTCTTCGTTTTCATCTTCACTGTTGGAATTGTCATCATGACTATCCTTACTGTCATTCTCAGTGTCATCTGCACTTGTTTCATTGTCTGTTTGTGTTTCATCGTCACTCTCTTCGGACTCTTCTCTCCTTCTCTTCCTTTTTACTTCCTCCTTGCTGATTTTCCGCCTTTTGAGAGTTGTGTTTTTCTTGCTTGGTGGGACTTTACGTTTTGAATCTACATACAATCAATCATAGTGAAAAATTGAGTAACATTTTACCACTAACAAATGTAGCCAGAACTATTGTCACACAATCTTTCACACCTCCTGTCACACCTACTATCACAACATATGTCTCACCTACTGTCACACCTTCGGTCACACCTTCTGTCACACCTATTGTCACAGCTACTGTCACACTTTTTTTAAAATGCATTTTCGCATTAAGATTTCCGATGTTTTAGCTTAAGATGTGACACATCCTATGACATCTACTGTCACAGCTACTGTCACAAGTTTTTTTTTGAAATGCATTATGGCTTAAGATTTCAAAGGTTTAGCCAAGGCTTATCTACTGTTAGACCTACAGCTTGAAATTCAAGGATTAATACCTTGCTGGCGGTCGTGCTTCTGCTTGGTCCTCCATTCGTCAAAGTCTTGATCATCATCATTATGGATTTTGGACTTGTTTCTTCCTCCTTTTGCCATTTTTGTCCTGAAGAACAGATAAATCAACAAATTCAAATCGAGTTCAACAACAACCAAATCAAACCCATCGAACGATAGCGAAAGACAGAGAGAGCGCGCAAAAGAGAGAGAGAGAGAGAAAGAGAGAGAGAGAGAGAGAGAGAAATCCTGAAACTCACAATTAGCCGTTGAGAACGATGGCGTCGGCGCGTTGAATTCGGATTCCTAGTAACTTCGTCGTCCTCGTCCTCGTCGTCATCAACGTTTTCTCCGTCGTCGTCGTCGCCGTTGTAGTCGTCTTCAAGAAGAGAAAATTGTTGAAATAAATACAATGAGTTTTGAAGAGGTCTGAGTTTGGGTTTTTAAGAGAGAATAGAATATAGCGTTTCACGGTTATAGGTGCGGTTTATTTGAGTGGCATTGTTCGTAAATTTTCTGAACATTTGGGGCTACGTTTTAAGCTGTTTTTAAAAATGACTTTTTTCTAATTTTCAAAACTTGAAGAAAGCCATATAGATTCTCACTAAGGGAAGAACTCGACCTTGGCCAGCGGGCCTAAAGAAAAAGAGTAATCCGGTAATAAAGGCAATCGACGGTACAGGGATATTCAAAGCATCTAGGAAGAAAGGACGAGCGCAGCAGGAGAAGGGTTCAAGTACCCATTCGGGGATTCAGTTTATTATTACCCCCCCCCCCCCCCCCCCCAAAATGAAACTCTAACAGCTAGGTTTCGAGAGGGCTATATCTATCTCCGGAACAGACGAAGAAAGAGGGGAATGAATTATATTCTTTACAGCCCTTTCCAGACCTTATGTGATTTCGGTTAGCTTTTTGTTTGGTAGGAAGGTCCTAACTGTATGTCTCATAGCGAGATATGATCTAACTCCCCCGGTTAGAAGAAACCTCTCGATTGATGTTTTTATAATTTCATGTATGAAAAATGATTTTTTTTTATAAGAACCTCTTTTCTAATTTGCTCTTAATAAAATAATAATTTTTTTAAGAAGTTCAAAATTTAACCGGTCTGTCGAGAGATTTTCATTATTAGTTCTAAGAAAAATAAAGAAATGGTCCATACAAAATACACCCTCTTTAAAACCCCAGAAACCTCGTCCCTTTGCTCTAAATCTGCTTTCAAAAATCTCTGTTCCCACTTCCCACGCACACTTGCTTCAACACCAACTTGTATAAGGTACACGAAGACCTCCTCCTTATCCTTCTCTGACCAAATCTGTTATCTTCCTTTATACTTTGCGCTTCTAACTCATATTCGTATATCTTCTCTACACGAAGACCTCCTCCTTGTCCTTCTCTGACCAAATCTGTCATCTTCCTTTATACTTTGCGCTTCTAACTCATATTGGTATATCTTCTCTTCTCTTCTATTTTCCTTTTCAATTTGGGGCTCAATTATTAGGGTTAGGGTTTCCTGCAACCAAAACAAACAAAGATAAGGCCAAAAGATGCAGCAGCAGCAGCCACAGCAAATGATGACCGGCATGCCTTCATTTCCACCCACCAACATCACCACCGAGCAAATTCAGAAGGTACCCTCTTCTTTCTTTTCTCTCAATCATTATCTCTTGGGAGGCTGTGATGGATTTTATGGTTCTTTTAAGGATTTAATGGGTTCTAAGAACTAATTACTCTTCTGGGTTTGTTAGATTATTATGTGTTTAGCTTTGTATTAGGAAGTATAACTACTACTTGTTAGAAAACTATAAAGGAAGAGCTGATTATTTGGTTTTACTTTGCAAAGTCGGGTTCTTCTTATAGAAAAGAGAATCCTTTGGCTGAAAAGGTTAATTTTAAGGCAGGAAGAGATCCGAAGTTGTATTTGAAAAGATTATAACTTTGATTAAGATGTGTCAACTGAAATCAAGCAGAGATCCATGTTATTAATCTGTTTGGGTGATATACAATTTAATGTGAGCTCTGCTCAACAGGGGATGTAATGTTATATTTAATCATGTGATATATTCTTAGTGATTTTGTGTATAACAATTGGGAGACACGTGAGCATAAGCATGCGGCATGGGGGTGAGGATTATGAAGAAGGTGCTCGAATGAGTAACATGATGTAAGGTGCTCGAATGAGTAACATGATGTAATTTATTCGTTAGGTAGTAGATTTAAAAACAGTACCGACTTTTTTTTTTTATCTTTGGAAATCTTTCTTCTAGTTTAGATGAAGTACCTTTGGAAATGCCTTCTAAATTTACTTGTTACTCTCGAGAACCATCAAGTTTCTTTCTCTTCATTGCTTGTGCTCTAAACTTAGGTCTTGAATATGTGCATATATACTTCTGATATCTATCATATAGCTTGCAGAACCTATCAAGCAACTGTGATACCATTAAACAGATAGACATCTAATTTTTATCTATCCAAAGCTTGGTATCTTATCACCATTCAGGATATACAGTTGGCTTTAAGATCTTTCTCCAAGTTAGCCGTCAGCTCATGGCATTTTGAGATTTTCGTGAGATCGTAGTGGTATATATGCTGGTCACATTGTCAACAGCATTCATGAGACAACATGAATGTAACTCAGTATTTTACAAAAGTGAAATGATATGATTTCAAATAGGATGTAGTGCTAAAATAAACATCTAGTTTGACCGATACAGACCTACACTCCTACCCAAGGTATAAACGATCGCTAGCTATTGTGAATTTTGGTGGAAGTTCCTCTATTTTCAAACTTTTAGAGTGGCAAATGCTTTCTTGAAGTGGGTTGTCCATGACTTAGAAAATAGATTTCTTAACAAGTTTGCACGGTAAATCATGTAGGACACTTCATCTGTACCAAAAAAGTTTATAAAGAAAGTTGCCTAAAGTAATGAATAAGGTAGATAGTTTTTTTGCTAGGCTATAACCTTTTTTACAGAGCCCTATCTCAACCTGTGATTCCTTTGAATTCTTAGTACCTCTCCGAGAGTTTTTGTGCACCTCAAGTAGATTGAGGGTAGAATAGCTTCATATACTTGCGGTTTAGTATCTTGTATTGTCATGATATTTTAGTGTTTTGGGTTTACGGTCATAGAAGAGTAGTCTTGTAGACTAAATCGTTGTTATATTTTAGTATCTGTGGCCATCCCGCTTTTTCTTCAGGTTGTTGTTCACTACGTGACTCAATGATTTTACTTTTGTCAGTTTTGCTTCCATCAAATTTGTTGATATTTTGGTACTGGTGGATGCTGCAATTTGGATTAAGAATTTCTGTTGCTTAGTTAGCGTAATTATTTATGTATCCAACTTGATAATCAAGAACACAGTTAATGTGCAATGTGAATATTTTGTTATTCAAGTGTGATTGCCTCTTTAATTCATGTTGCAGTTCCTTGATGAGAACAAAAAGTTGATTCTAGCAATATTGGACAATCAAAACCTTGGAAAGATTGCTGAGTGTGCCCAGTAAGCTCTCTCTCTCTCCAGTGATTTATTTAAGTTAGAATGACAAGTCTGACCTGTTGGACATATTTGATTTGCCTAATTTTTTTGTATTGCCAATTTTATGGCGAGTGTTATATGATCCTCTAAGTGACACTCGACTGTTATTGTTGGGGACCATGGGGTTGCTGGGAGTCCTTTTTTGTTAGGTAGTAGCATCTGTGAGTGGATAAAGTCTTAGGAGTTTATGTTTATGTCCCCTCAATGTCCTTGGTTTATATATTAGAATTATTAATGTGAAATATTTTGACTTTTTGTTGTTGTCAGTTGGCACAACTGATATGATACTTTGCCTATTCTGATGATTTAGGTACCAAACTCAGCTTCAGAAGAATCTCATGTATCTAGCAGCAATTGCGGATGCGCAACCACAACCTCAAGCACCAACAATGCCTGCCCAGGTGAGGAAGTGTGCTAAAGTGCTTTATATTTCATCATTTCTGTATGTTTTTTACATCTATGTTTCATTACCTGCAACAGCTGGCGCCGCATCCTGCGATGCAGCAAGCTGGATATTACATGCAACATCCTCAGGCTGCAGCAGCAATGGCTCAACAACAGGGTCTTTTCCCTCAAAAGATGCAAATGCAGTTCAATAGCGCACAACAAATGCATGAGGTGCAGCAGCAGTTACACCAACAAGCCATGCAAGGCCAGATGGGAATGAGACCTGGAGGGGCCAATGGCATGCCTTCAATGCATCATACTGAGAGCACCCATGGAGGAAGCAAGCAAGACAACCCAGAGGCTGGGACAGGTGGTGATGGCCAGGGAAGCTCAGCTGGTGGGCACGGATGTGGTGACGGAGAGGATAAGTGACGTGGCCTTACAGAAGAAAGCCACATGGATACATGTGCGTGTTGATAGTAGGTGTTTTCTTTCCTAAACTAGCTGCTGACAGGCTCAGTGATCTTTATAGATTTGAGCAAAGAAGCTTAAGTTCTCTGGTCCTTTAGATGCCTTAGGTAGGTGAGTTGTGTCGTAAGTTGTTTGGAATGCAATGGATCCTGGAATCAGATGAAACAAGCAATGAGAGGACTATTAGGTCCAAGAGTGTTAGAGGTGGGAAGCATGCGAGGTTCTGTACTTCATGTCTGCCAATTTGTAGCTTACAATATGGCAATATGCATGCAGCATGCTCCATGAATTCTGATTTTGCTACAAGTTTTGCTGGTAATTTGTTTTGGTTTTGGTTTGTATTTGTATGAACTTTCAACTCTTTTTAGCAAATGACTGGAGGCCTAAATGATCAATCAGTTCTTATTATCAGCGTTTTTTCAGTGTTTCCTCTACCTTGTGCCTATGTGTTTTGTGGTTGGTTTTGACAGTTACATTGGGGAGAAGACTATTGAATTCCATGATCCAAAGGATAAACAGAACGATGAGAAAACGATTACCAGCATTGAATTCGATTATGGCCTCTTTCTTGGCCTTCTCAGCTTCTCTTTCACAGTAAAGGTCAGAAACCGATGAGAAAAGCACAAGGAAAAGCCCTCTGCAGATGAAAACTAATGTCAATACTGGACTAGATGGCCATTTAATTAGAACGCATAGCATGTGGTAACGTCTAAATTCTTGAGGGAAAAGTAGGGTCAGATAGATTAGCTAACCCGAAATTCACTCGTAGCTTACTCTAACCAAAAGCCCTTTTGTCCAACTCATACAACACACCACCATTGTTGAAGTTTCAGTCCCATCAATCCAAGCTTCGATCCTAATCAAAACGTCAACAACGGTCTCTCTCTCTCTCTGTTAGTACATATCTGTACACAAATACATTAATTGATGAAGGCCAGGTCCTTAATTAACGTTGGTTTTCCGGTACTTTTCAGTACACCATCCATTACTAAACACACAAGAGCGACTTCTTCCTCCTCTTAAGCTTCACCAGACCAAAGCTTATTAGTTGCCTCAGTTGCCTGTACGTTGTTGCCCTACAGTTTTAGCTAGCTATCTAAAACCATCATGAAAGAAGACCAGTAGAAACACACAACATTACTGAACCTAGCTAAACCCGTAGCCTATGTCATCCTCCTCCTCTTCTTCACCTACACCTCAGGCTACCTCTCTTCTCCTCCAACTCCGACGTCACCGCCCTCTTCTTCATCCCCCTCCCTTCTCCAACTGGCCAACCTGCCAACCCAACTCAACCATTTCCGGCTCACAACTCACTGCGTCGACCCGGTCCCTTCCCAACTGGTCCGCCAAACCATTCTCGACCTTGTCTTCAACTCGTCCTCACGTCAAAAAACCTCCTACGTGCCAAGCGTGTCAAAGGATTGGGTCTAAACGGCGCCGTTTTTAGCACTTAAATAGAAAAGGTAAAGCCCGGCCATTATCCAAGTGGGTACATTTCTTGCAGCATCCACTATCCACATGGTCGACTTGACCCGTAAAATCGGTTTTACCCACACCGTTTTCAACCGGGTCGGTGCTCAATAAGTTTTGTGAGTGGGGTATTTTTGGTGATTTGATTGAAGTGGATGCGGGTTATGATTTTAATTCGGCTTGATCGGATATCAACCGGGTTACCGGATTCTAAAACCCGGTGGGGTGCTTTTCGGGCATGATTATTTTACCGCGGATGATAACAAAGGAGTGAGAAGTGCGGTGAATTTATTTTCAAAGCTTTATGGGCTCAAAATTAAACTTGAGGGGAAACATTGAGTCATTCAATAGGTTGAATGTATGTACATTGGAGTGTATTATGTCAATGTATAGTTGCAAGTAGTTGTAATAGAAATATTAGGCTTATGAATCAAGGACCCTACTACTTAACTAGTTGTAATATATAAATAGGGTTCATTTTGGGTACATTTCTCTTATATTATATGTAAATAGTATGCTATGAATTCGAAATATGCCAGTAACTTTGGAGAAGCCTCAATCTGTATTTGTAGATTTCTACTGGAACCGTTGGTGAAGATGAGATAAACCACATAAAAAAGTGACAAATAAAATATAACATATGAATAAGTACATCATACTTAATTGTATTGAGACATTATGTAATTCTAATCCAACACCTGATATGTGGTTATAATAAGACAATATTTGGTACAATAGTGCAGGCACTAATCACGTTTGTTGGTGACAATAGAGTTCACCAATTGTGTCACTCGAATTTCAGTTCTTTCTATTACTATCGGAAAATAATTTAAGTTCTTTCTATTATTTCCATGTACGTTAAAATGTGGTTTATTTTAGTCTCAATTTCTCGTTTGATTTTTGTTAGATTGTCGATGATTCAACAAAGGGATCATGGCTTTCAATTTCAAAAAGAGCAATGTCATCGTTGTAAACTTTCATGTATCAAACTTAGAGTATACTTATTACTACATATACGATATACCCCAGTTAAGATAGATCAAACAACGTCGTAGTTCAAACTTAAAATTTGCTTGCTTGTTTGACGATGATGATCTTATAAAAGTTCAAACTTATTTAATACTATCATTAGTATCATATTTTTCAGCGACCTTGGAAATTCTGAATGGTATCGAGAATTTTTTTTGTTCAAATATCATTCAATGGATATTCAAAGTTTCAAACTCATAGACTCTGAAATTTCCGTACGTCTTAACGTGTCAAAAAATTTCCAGGCAGCTGAACATTACCACATTAGTGCAACTCACGAAAAGGTTGGGGACCAGAAAAGTTAAGAAATCCACATACCGACATGTTCTACTGCTGTTTGTGTGGTGTCTCTTTGCACGTTTATTTCCTGGTTTTTATTTTTTTATAATCTATTGATGTCATCCTCATTTTTCTACGCAAGGAATCAAACCACAGTGTCACACCCAGTACCCTGCTTTTATTTTATTTTCTTTATAATCTAACCCTATGTCAACCTTTTATGGTAGGTTAGCTCATCACTGAAAACAAACCCTCAATAATATATATATATATATAAACCCTCTCAGGATTATTAAGCACATTTTTGCAGTGTGGTTATAGTTCATCTTCAATTCTTTATCATCTCCCACTGGTGCGATGGGTCCCCAGAATTCTCTCTCGTGTGTAGACCCTAACACAATCCATATTCGATTTCATTCTAGTCCACTGAAGAACAAGCACGTTGGGATATTTTAGGCCAAGAACAAAAGAAAGAAAAATCACGGACAAGTGATCAGCCTTTTTTAGGTTTCACACTTTCATCATCGATCTTATTTCTCCTATCAAACATGTCAGTCTCATTTAGCAACGTGCAGAAATATCTGCTCGAGCTGAAATCATTACCTTCACCTATTATTGTTCGTCAGTCTTTTCCTCTCTCCTACTGTGCCGTTGACAGGGGGAACACAATCATTTAATGGTATTTCATCACATTTGGTTACTGTGTAGCTCAGAAATACGCCGTTGGGCTATTCAAGGTTTGATATATGAAGAACACAGAACACAACCATGAATTAGACCTGCTGGGCTATTCAAGGTTTGATATATTCGAATTGGATCAACAAATATGATCATGCTAAGTTGGAACTAACCTCTTTCATATAAATCAGATCATGAAATTAACCAACTTGAACAAAATATACATAATTGTTTCATAGAAGATTCAAGGACATGAAACACAATATATTATGAATCTAGACGACACCCTAGCGAAGACATTATATTTCGTAACACATTCCGACCTATAATATTAGAAGATCGAGCTCTACATAGTATTTTACAAAACAACACAAAAGAGAACTGGAATTGATTATATATCCATACGTACCCATTAATTAAGAAATGAAGCTTAGTTTTGATCTAATATTCCGTGTATAGCAGCCTTGAGACCTTCTTCGCTTTTCATATTATCAGGAACTTTCACCACAATATCTTGAAGCATAAGATCATTAATGTTTGACAAGCTCGCATGTTGGATATGGAACTCTAGGTCACGCATCGCCGTCATCAACCTCGCAGATGGGTAGTTCACATTCTCCGATTGAACCCTAATCATGGCGTCCGTGCCCACTATCTTCACCTCAATTTCAAGACCCGACCCATTGTTGGTGTTGTTGTTATCATCCAGACTTACTGTTTGTGTTTGCTCCACGGAGGCGGTGGTGGTGGTGCTCTGGTTGTCCAGGTTGTCCGCCATTTCCACTTTCACTTTCTTCGACTCCCTCTGCAGCTTCGACTCCAGCTCTTCCACCTTGACTTTCAGGTCCTTGATATACGACACGGCATCGGACAGCAGCGACGCCTTGTCCATTCTCGACACGTTGGGGACTACCGCACGTAGCGCATAGAACCGGTGGTTGAGCTTCTCCCGCCGCTGCCGCTCCGCTTCCACGTGGTTCAGCGGCGTGTCTCTCCCCACCCCGGGTTTCCGGCCCCTTTTCTTCGGTGTTCTCTTCAGCTGAAAGTCGGAATCAGCAAAGTCTGTCGGGTTTGGGTTCGGAGCTGCGTTGTTCTTCCTCTTGTTATAACCCTTAACATGTGTCTTGTCGTCATTGTACGAGCTGTGATCCTCTTCCTGCACGCCGGCAATGATGCCGATGTCGGCAAATGAGAAGTTCCTGCTGATAAACTCGAGCGGTCTTGTCTCCGGGTACGGCTGATCCGACCCGAATAAGGACTTCGCTTGCTGGATCAACCCCCAGTTCTCTCTGACCAAACCGGAGGAACCCATTTCAAGAACACCGTCGGATGTCGGGATGCAGATCAAGGTCTCGATCCCGTGGATTTGGGCCTCTTTGGCTCTCTCACAGCTGTTGAACTGAAGCTCGTGTGCCCCGCTCAGCCAGACGAAGGACCCGGAGCCAAAAGCCTTGCCGGGGACAGAGCCGTCCCCAACGGTGAAAGATCGGGTCAAGGACATGGCATAGAACCACTCGGCGTTGGAGACGTCGCCGTTTAGGGCCATGAAGTTGTCCATGTCGAGCTCCAAATGCAAGTTGTTGTTGCTGTTGTCGTTGAGGATGGACTGTATGCCCTTGATGATTTTTCTTCTGTCGGAATGGAGCTCTATCCCCGAGGAGGAGAGGCTGTTGTTGAGGTCGGGTGATGGGTCCTTGGGGCCCTGAAAATGGCCGTCTCCCCAACCGAGAAGGAGTCGGCTATTTTCGACGTCGTTTGAAGCCTGCCAGAAAATGGCGTAGGACCACAACTCCGGCTGGCTTTGGAGTATGAACTGCAGCCTCTGTTGTAGGGTTGGCTCATGTGGGAGAGACACCAAGGAAGAAGATGAAGAAGGAGAGATGATTAGGTCATCCATGGTATGAAGTTTGATTCAAAAGTGAGAGATCAGAGAGTGAGCGATGATTTAGTGGACAAAAACAACAGAATATATATATATATATATACATATATATATATATACACTCTGATTCTCTGAAAAAGCGAAGGTCTAGGAGGTTGATTATCAATTATGCATGGGAGGTTTGGAGTGTAGGGTTAAAGTTTGGTGGTGAAATTGAATGAGAATTTGGGGTAGAAAAAAAAGAAAGCGAGGGGTTATTTGTAGGCTGATTAACTAATAGGAGAAGCCACTATTCACTATTGGGCACCACAAGCACGTGAAGGAAAGCGATGAGCCTCAGTGGTTGTAGGCCCATTTATACATCACATCCCTGTGTGGGGTAACATCAAAGTTATTGTAATCGAAATAGAAAACGTTATTAATTTCGCATGTTCTTCAACTTGGGATTAATCTAACATTAGAAAAATTATCCACTGATCCAGAGTTACTGTTGACAGTTTATTAAAGGCAGATATCTGAAATTATAGGACCAATTTCGGATTAACGTAGTTAATTGGTGCAGTTCTTGGCATTCTTGGAGTTGGTCCTCGATCTCTTTATGTGAGGGTTCGCTCTTGCCTTATTGGGGTTTAAACAGGAAACATGCGTCTAGGTTAGTCGGGCAGTGATCATTCTCGATCTGAAAGTCTGGAACTAGGAGGAGGGAACATATAGCATATTAGCGATTCAGCCAAGTTGAGTGGACCAACTGGATATGAATGATGGATCAAATGTCACAAACGTCAAACCATCACTAACATATATAGAAGTACCATCAGTTGAGTATCGAATGTACATGCATGCGATATAATCACCCTACTAGAAATGGTGAAGCAATAATAAGCTTTTTCATATTAATCACTCACATGCGGTCAAATTGGTAAGAATCTTGTTATGAGAATCTCTAGCCTCATATCCGAATACCACGAACGATAATTAGACTTAAATCTTAATTTATTCTTAATAACTAAAAGAGAGAATTTGTGTTGTCTTGACCTATCAGCGCACATTAGTCCGTAGACCCATAAAGCCTTTAAGGATATTGAACCTTAATTATATATATATATATATATAAACTTTACCAAGTTAGAGCATCTCCATATTGCTAAATGCTAATTTGAAATTGTCTAACAATTTGTCAAATTTTTAGGTATATTACAGCCCCAGCTGAATTACTAAATGATTGCTAAATTTGATGTTTGCTAAATTTGTCAATTGATTCGTCCAACGCTACATAAATAGCTAAATATTCGCTTCATGTGTCAAACTACAATTTAATCAAACATTACATTTAACAATTATTACTAGAGTAATATTGTTAAATAATTTGTAAAACCCAAAATTTCAGTCAAATATAACAATTTGATAAATGCTACTATTGAAATGCTCTTACTTTTTTTTTTGTCCAAATATTGGAAATGCTCTTACGAGCTCAGTCTAAAGAACAGACTATGATGCATAGTCACTTAATAAATCAAGAGGATTCCAATAACTAGCGAAATTGTTTTTTCAATTTAGTTTTTTTTTTACGACCAAAAAGTAGAATCTACCATATTTTCCTCCTTCCGAAGGTTTTGCCTACAACTCCACCGACCCCAACTTCCAATCAAACCCTCCTCTACAGGCTGAATGAATGATGTCGGCTCCACCTGCTTCATTTTGGCCTTATAAGCCCTTGTGGAACTGTCTCTGCCTTGTGGCGCTTTTGCTTGGAGCTTGGAGCTAGTATCGCTGCATATTGCAGCTCGTCTCCCTTTCCTGGAGCCTGTTTCTGTTTCGGGCTAGCTTTAATTGTTTACACTGTCGGAGGTTTAGATGCAGAAGGATCATTGATTCACCATTGTAACTATTAAAACGACATGCTCAGATTGAAGTTGCGTTGCCAGCTAGTCTTAACTAATCGTGTTGTATTAGTGCTATTGATTTTGTATTTGTGTCCAGACTCAGGTTTTAGAGTATGAGAGACTTGAATTTGTTAATTAAATAAATAAAAATAATCTTACATTGATAAGATACACGTATATTACGAGTCTTATCATTAAAATATAATAAAAAAGTATAAATTAACTAAATTTGACTCTCGATTCGATAAATTCTCAAAATCATCAATCACCACTGCATTGTCAATCGAATTTACGTACGAGTCTTATCATTAAAATATAATAAAAAAGTATAAATTAACTAAATTTGACTCTCGATTCGATAAATTCTCAAAATCATCAATCACCACTGCATTGTCAATCGAATTTACGTATTCCTTCTCAATATGAAAAACCATGCAATCAACAAGAAACTCATCTTCCATCTAGATTTTAGATTTTCCCAATTGCAAATTTTTAGATTTCTCCCAAATTTTAACCTTACATGAGTAAAATCTGAATTGGTTCAATTGAAATACTAACATTAGATTTGAGTAGGATGACAGAGAAAATGGAGAGCTTACAGTAAATGGAGAGAATTAAATTGGAGAGAGTTGGGAATGTCGAACTGTCTCATAACACTTTGGGTGGACTTGAGTTGAATTTGGGGTGCCCTAGGCTTCACACACACACAGATATATATATATATATATATATATATATATATATATATATATATATATTAGTACTAGGGTTTAGTGCTATTGTTTTTGTATTTGTGTCCAGACTCAGGTTTTAGAGTATGAGAGACTTGAATTTGTTAATTAAATAAATAAAAATAATCCTTCATTAATAAGATACACATATATAATGAGTCTTACCTTTAAAATATAATACAAAAGTATAAATTAACTAAATTTGACTCTCGATTCGATAAATTCTCAAAATCATCAATCACCACTGCATTGTCAATCGAATTTACGTATTCCTTTTCAATATGAAAAACCATGCAATCAACAAGAAACTCATCTTCCATATAGATTAGATTTCCCCAATTGTAAATTATTAGATTTCTCCCGAATTTTAACCTTACATGAGTAAAATCTGAATTGATTCAATTGAAATACTTACATTAGATTGAGTAAGATGACAGAGAGAATGGAGAGCTCACATGGACTTGATATCCATTCTTTTGAGAGCTCACATTGAATGGAGATAATTAAGTTGGAGAGAGTGGGGAGTGTCGAACTGTCTCAGACACTTTGGGTGGGCTTGAGTTGAATTTAGGGTGCCCTAGGCTTCACACACACACACACACACATATATATTAGTACTACTATTTTTTTTTCTCCAAGAATTTAGGAGGGACTTGAGTCTCCCCAAGCTATAACCTAGATATGCCCGTGTCTGCACACCTTAATTTCTCTCATTTCATTTAGAGAGGGGTCCCTGCAGTTATATCTATGCCCCGATTATATAGAATATGATAGAAAGCCGTTTGCTTGTCCTTTAGACCCTTTGCCCTTAGTTTTGAATCAAAGTAGGTTGTGACTATTGTATTTCAGTCGGTCGGGGGCTTATACGACAGCTATGCTTCCTCGTCTTGCTTCTGGCAAAACTTCTACTTTGCTTGCTTCTCTCGTTCTTGCTTGCGCGAAGGCTTAAAGTCCTTTTCGCTAGGTCCAAAAGTTTCCGTCAAAGCGAAAGATTTGATCCAACATAAATCCCGCATATTGAGCGCAGCTGATATGCGGCTACAACTAGGCGATATGACATCAAAAAAAATTATATGTATAAAGGGATCCCCTAGATATTCATGGATAGATAGACATTCCATTGATTCTTAATTTTGGGGATAAAAAAGACTCGTCGATCCAAATGAATCATTCTTCTCGTCTCTATTCGCCCCCCGCCCCGAAATTGACCCGCATCACAACGCCCATTCGCTTCGCGCGCGGGAAGACAACGAAGTTCAATTCATCAGACCGCGGCGGAGTGGAGCAGTCGCGATATGAAGCTTCTTACCTCAGCTGGATCTCGCTGGTGCCATCTAAAAGGTAGGTCGTGTTATGACACCGGCACCAACAGTAGATGAACGTAGTCAAATACTTTTTGACTATCCTTCTGATTAATCTCATTCATGTTGGAATAACCTTTGGAAGATGCTTCCAAGGGCCTAGATAGAAAACTCCACGCGGGAGACTATACCACATAAAAACGAAGGGGTTCCGACTCCCACTCGGGTTCCATCAACATATTAAGTTAGGTTGAGACCTCCATCGATTTGAGTTTTCATACGGCTTTCAGGCACAGCAAGATCTGAGTGAGCTGCATCTGGTTAATCGCCTAAGTAAGTAGTATCTAACTCCGAAGGGGAAAGCCCTAATTGTTCCGATCTATAACCACGGGAGGGCTACTGTAATATTCCGAAAATTAGTATTTACTATTTAGTATTATAAGGTTTTATTAACTTAGAATTAATTCAATTTTTCTTCTAATATTTCTCTTTAGAAACCAATGATGGAGGTCTTTTTGTAAGTATTCGACTACGATTTGAATACGTTAGTTCATATTCTTGCGTATACTCGATACTTTGTAATCTAGTTTAAGACTAATACTAATAGTATTATTTTTATGCATTATATTAGTGTTAGATAGTACAAATATATTGAAAACCTTATGAAAAGAATATACTAAATTGTTTTACTTTTTAGAATAACACATAAATGTGATATAACAAACAGATATATATATATATATATATAATCCTTATGCTAATATGTTTTGAACCTAGCTAATTTATTTTTATGTTTTACCCCATCATACTTTTTTTTTCTTTGCCAATAACCACACTAACTAGCTAGGTCATCACTTCATATTAATTATTGAGAATGGTATGTGAGAATTGAACTTTTGTGTTTCTTCTTGGCCTATTTATAGTTGTGAGCTTCCTCAAGTTTTCTTCACACTTCAAAATAAAAAATCATGCAAGTCTAGAGTTCCCTTAGTTGATAGAAAACTCAACTATCTAATGTTTCTCAAGCTAAAATTCTAACCTTCACTCTTTCTCTCTTAAACAAGTTCCTATTTACTAAAGTACTCCAACTTTGGATCTACATCAAAACCTTTCTTTCACCCCTGAAACTTCAAGATAAGTACATCTTACATCCTTATAATCGTTTGTCTTTTAAGATTTATCAAAATGCATAGCTAAGGATAAAATGGAAAATACAATGTTTTGGTAAAAGTTATATTTTTGTATTTTATAACATCTGAGTTTATCCATGGTGACAATAGCATTAAATTCCTCGTGAAAAATGATTCAATTTAGGCTTTTGAATCACTCAAAAATGTTTAGAAATGAAGAAGTTATAGCTAAACAAAGTTAGAGTTAATAAATTCACTGAAAATCTTTTGTAGCACTCACAACTTTAAAAACTCATATCTCACTCATTTCTTAACAATTTTCCACAAACTTTATATCAAATTAAAGTATAAGACATCTACTTTTAATCTGGAAAGTTTCAGAAGAAATGATAAAATTTGTTACAAGTCTAAGATGATAACTTGATGATCGGTTTCTGCACTGCTACTGTGTTTGAACTTTTTGGACTCAATAACTTTAAACTGGATTGTATGACTTATCCTATTGGATTCCTTACAAAAAATATTTGAACATAGACTCCTCACTTGCCTAATTTAATTGATTGAGTTATCGATATGGAAAGTTGACGAACTTTGATACTATTATTTGAACGACAATTGCTTCTTTGGACAAATAATTTTATTATTATGGGAGAAATGACTACTAATATTTTAACTACTAACTAATATTATCTAATTTCTTTTAATTTAAAATAGATTTACTTAATTTGCACATTTACTTTCAAATTTATTAACTTGTTTATTTCATGCATACATTGAGTTGATAAATATCTATATCTTGGTGTAAGATTATATATATATATATATAGTATTTAAATATTATCTTAATTACTAAACTTTGTGATATTCTATTGATGTTATTGAGTTGGAAGTGTGAAGCCGGATGATTAGTATTATCCCGTGCTTAACTGAATTACTGGTAAAATAATTTGTGTTTTATGAGTTAGCCTTAGGCCGTAGTCCCTACAGATAGTGCACTATTATACTCATAGGAGAATTAACTTTTAGTATACATACTTTGGTGTTGGCTTCGGAATGCTGAGGTTTATCCGTATTTTGGGTAAAAGTGAACCCTAACATGTGACTTTGTGATTAATTACCAGTTTTCTTGAAAATTCACAAATTTGATTAACATATTAATGCTGATATATATATATATGCATAAGTAAGAATCCGTGTGACCAAATACACTTGATTCTTGATACATTTTACTTGGTTGTTCATATTTGAATTTCTCATTAGCCAAATTATAATAAGAATGTATTATGTACTTACTGAGTCTGTGTTACTCATGATGCTACATAATCTTATTTTCAGGTAATGAGTAGATGATTGGAGAATGAGATGAATCTACGGAATGGAAATATGGTCTATCGGGAAGCTGGTTTAGGATGTTTTTGCATTCCCACCACTATCGAGTCGAGTAAGAAAATAACATGCTAAGACCCGTGAGTGGCCTACTAGACTCCTTTCAAATGTTGACCACCTAAGCTTTGAAATATAGCTTTTTACACATGGTTCGACGTCGTCCTTTTGCATCTATCAAATCGTCCAACTACATATTTGAATACAAAGAGTAAGGCGCATACCATTAGATATCTAAACCCAAAAAGTTCAAAACTACATAAAAAAACTTGTTTTCTCCTTTCCCTTTCTCCCTAGCCGACAGAAGAACCCAACGGCCTCCCCCTTTCCTTTATGGACAGATCTAGATCTTTTGGTCTGGATTTTGGCTGTAGAGAAGGGGGAGGCTCATATTTCCTTTCCCTTGTTTGTTTATTGGTTGTTTTTCCTAGCTTTTTCTTAAACTTCTCCCCCAACCAACCTCAATTTCTAGCCTCTCAGATCTCATCAGCTCTCTCTTATCCGTCCATTTCCTCCCCATCTCTGATTATTCTTTTCCTTCATTCTTCCGTTTTATGTTCTTCCCTTCATTTTCCCCCAAATTTTTAATTTTTATACTGTATTAGGCTCTCTCTCTCTCTCTCTCTCTCGATCAACCATGTTTCTTATGCCGCAACACGCTTTTACTAGCTCTGCTCGACTTTCTCCCTCCACTCTTCTTTTTTTTTGTTTTCTTTGGTCGTGGTGAAAGAGCTTGTCTCTCTTCACCTGGTCAATGGCAAAAGCGCGTTGTCGCTTATCTTATCGGGTCTTATCACCGTTGCCAAGGCTGGTATTCCTTAGCTCCGATTTCCTTTTTTCTTTTATTTGGTTACGATACCATCAAGCATCTTTTTGTTTGGTGGTTGCATGGCTCTGACAGAAGATCCTTTTATGGACTATGAAGTTGGATCTATGGGGATCTCTCGTGTTCTTGGTGTTTTGTTTGGCTGGATTTTCCAGACGGCAAGAAATGACGATCACTCTACGGGGTGTTTCGGCTAGTGTTGGTGGTGGCATGGCCTCAGTCTTTAACCTCCTTTTGGAGGTTGTTGTTTGGTTTATGTTGTTAGGGGTTGTTTGTTGGTTTATGCATTTCCTTTCCTATTTTGGTGTTGTTGTAATCGTGGCTCATTATTGGGTTTGTACTTATTATGTTTATGAATGAAAGTTAGGTTAATCTGCCAAAAAAAAAAGGTTCAAAACTACAAATTACAAAACCAAAATTTAGCGATCGACCCTAAATCTATCTCATCCATTTATTAAAGCATATTCAGCATACTATCTATTATAGTTTTAAATCTATTTTAGAGAGCATGTTTAGTTTTTTTTTTTACGAAACTTGTAGTTGCATCACTCTCTATTATAACTCTGTTTTAACTTTAAGCTATCTCAATCAACAAATTTATCTAGCGAGATAGCTTAAAGTTAAAATATTTGAATTAAAACATTCCCTGTAGGGAATTATATATAATTTATAGATAAATTTAAAATATTTTTGAAGTGTAATGAATACTTTGAATTCAAATAAAGTTAAAATAAAGTGAACTTATTAAATTGACTAGTTAAAATGTCTTTCAAGCTATTTTGATTAAAATTTAACTAAAATGTAGCTAACATTGCTAAAAATACTCTTACTAGTCTATAACTACTGGATCCCACTCAAAGTTAGGAGGGCAGATGTACGTTAAATATCTTTCTTATATATATAAGGACCAATTAATTATACCACGATTTCATGACCACGGTATTAAAGTACCCGAGATGTACAAATTAGGTTGCCTTCGTGATTTAAATAGAGCCACTAGGTCGATCACAGTTAAAATAATGAAAAGAAAATTAGATATAAGCCCAATATTAAAGTTCCCTCTTTAAAATACATCAACACCCAATTTTTCTTTCAATCTATACCCAAAATCTTTTATCATCAATATTTATTCTTTTTATAAATATTTGATATACCTTTCTGATACATAAAAAGTTATATTAAATTATTTCCTTACTTTTAGGTTTTTACATCCATTTGAATATGGAATTAATGAATTTCGTCCATAATTGTTTCATTGTTTTAAATTCATATTACTAACTTCAATCTATATATATACTCATTACTAGGCTATTTAATTTTGTAAGTTTTTTGTATCTCTTTGTTGTTGTTTTTCCATTAATCTATCCAATTTTGTAAAGGTTTACACAATTCTTGTTTTTAAGCAACAAGAGCTAGTAAAACGAATATTATATGAGAAATTCTTATTTTGAGGTACGTACACATTTTTGTTCTTGAATGATATATATATTTTTCTTAATGTTAGATATATTATAACATAAATCTACTGTAAGATGTATAATATTGTTTTTTGGGACGAGAAACATAGGTAATATATATACAGTACAAAATCTAATAACAAGGTACATTAAAATTATATATATGCATGTTTTCCTCGATAAAATGTACAATATAAAATTTCCATATGTCAAGAAAATGCTCCTAATCTTTAGGTTGAAATTAAAAAGAGATACATATTAACTAGGTTATCTCGTACCTATTAATTAGGTTAACAATGTTAACTTCTACATTTATGTTAGGCTATAAAGAGATGAATGAATATAGAAAAATTAGTGCTGCAAATAACAACCTACCAATTTTCAAGTTTCCTCTTTAAAATTTAACCTTTAAAATAGATAATTTAAATTACCAAAACATAAGTATTACATTCATTATTTATCTTAATTTAAGTTAAAATTACAAACAGAATTTCTATAATTTTAGCAATAATAATGAGTCAATGTGCAATCTACAATTAGGTATTTAAAAGAGAATTTAACTCACTATAGTTGATTAATCAGATTTAAATAGTGGCAACCTATGTAATTCTTGTTAAACGAAAGACAATATATAAGCTTAATTGACAATATTTTAGAGAAAAATAAAATTAAATAATATGTGGGTTTATTTTAAAAGTATGTGTCAAAAATGGGTGTAAAACTAAATACCCTAAAATGAATGAAATCTAGAAGACATTAGGTCAGTGAAAAAGTGTTACCAGAAAGATTAGAAGAAGAAAAATTAAGGGATAGCCTACAGAGTTACATTTAACTATGGGGGGACATGATTACAAATGAGTGGGTCATGAGTTAAATTAATACCTTCTAACATAACGTCATAACAAAAAGGACACTGAAGAGATTCCAATTCCAATAGAATGAGAACATGAGCTGAATTTGTAACAAAAAGAAAATTATAACATGACCAGAAGTTTCCGAATCCAATCTTTGCCTAGGCCAGGACAATCAATAGCGAGGCAGCTTTACCATAAACTGCGCAGTCACCACGCTTGGACATCTATCTTTTGAACAGAAAGCATCAATCTAATTTTTCTATACAAAGGACCATAGTCTGCAAGAGGTTACAGAAACTCGCTCATCCAACTGATCCAAGAACCATCGATACTTAATAATTTGATGCTACAGGGAGAAGGAAAACTGAATAATACACGGAGCATGTCGAGGCTTACTTGCATGAATCGAGTCTCCCTTATTTGGGCAAAAGATTTCGTCTTCAGATTATTATTTTTCTGCATATATCTCGAATGTAGTAGCTTTCCAATTGATTGATCGAGTTTGATGGGTTTTGCTCGTTAAAATTTGTTTTTGGCTTACTGCATTAATTGTATGATTACTTGATTTGGTCTACAACTACCGCTCTCCAATCTTGTACGTTCTCTTAACTGAACTTCTACCTTTGCTCTTAGCTAGGGTTTTCCCTCTGTTGGTTAATGTATGCATGTAATTACCAAAAAGAAAAGAAAGACTAGCTTTCTCAATCAATGTGTTGAGCAAGTACGTGTAATTGATCTTCTGCTGGATCTCTTAGATTGAGCTCAGTTCAGATTTGGATTGATCCATCTCGCCAATTCTTCTTACAGACACCTGGTCAGCTAAGATATCAGCAAACCTGCATAACTGATACAGCAGCAATTCTATCTCTAATATATAATTAGTCATTACCAATAGCACAACGTGAACATGCTATGGCGTTCTCTGGTCTGAGTTTCATATACAGACTCAGCATTCAAAGCTTCTCACAGTAGAAATTTTACGGCAGACACCACACCAGCAGCATTTTGATCATTGATTTATGATCGATTCAAGTTGCAATGGCCAACATTATCAGGGTAACTAGCCCACATAGCTTAAATTATGACACCCATACAATTGGCGATTTCAAATGAACATGTGAGGGCAATTCTTTAACGATCAGACACAACTCTTTGCTCTTGCCATCTCAACTACTCGATCTGCGTATATATGTGTGTGTGTGTGTGTGAAATTAATAGGCAGCTAACTATATATACAGAAATAAAAGCCTGACATTGCCAGAGAATTGCATTCGTTTCATTGTTTCTGTCTTGTTCATTCTGCACTTCGATCTTTCTAGTACGAACTATGTCCCATTGGGAATTAATGCTGTATTTGAACTTCAATTGAGAAAGTTTCCTGAGCGGCATTACGGACAAGCCAATGAAGTAACTACGAACTCCTAAAATTCATTGGTAAAGGAAACCTATTAGCTTGCATCAGATGCGTGTAAGAATAGCTTGTTCTATTTCTTCATTGGTAAATCAAATTATCATTAGCAACTAACATCTTTCCCTAATATAGGGCACGCTCACAGGTAGAGGTGGCAAACGAGCTAAGCCGGGCCGGTCCGGTCCATTTTAAACGGGTCAAAACCGTGTTCGTGCCGTGTTCGGGTTGGGCCATTTGTTTAAATATTAAGTCTGGTCCGGTCGACGGTCCAAACCCATTTCGGGCCGGGCTCGGGCTCGTGCCGGGCCAAGAAATGGGTCGGCCCGGCCCATTAACATTATATGACACAAAATAAAAAATATTATGTATTTTGAATATTTGTTTTATATAACTATTTAGAGTAGTAAAATAAATAAAATAATATACACACATTTCATAATCTTATTTTTAAAACATTACGTATCTCAAAATAATGACGTTTATTCACTATTTTGATAATATTTGTGAAATATTGTAGTTAAAATTATGAAATAATCAATAGATTTTAATTTAAAAAATATAATATTCAAGTTTAATAATGATAATTGTTTAAATATTGATATAAATAATATAAAATTATGTGTTTAACGGGCCGGCTCATAAATTTATCGTACTCGGGTCGTGCCGAGCTAAAAAGGGGCTCGGGCCGTGTCGGACCCATGGGCCAAAATATCTCGGCCAGGCCCATTACGATAACGGGCTCGGGCCGTGCCGGGCTCGGGCTTTTGGGCTCATTTGCCACCTCTACTCACGGGAATGAAATAGAAAAGTGAGGGATTAATTCCGGATTTAGAGAATTCCAACTTTTACTTTACATATAATGAAATTGTAACATGTGTGGGTCTCATCTCCTCATCATAAATTGAACCATTAACAATCCGGACTTAAAAATTAAAGCGGAGAGGTGGGTTTAGAATTGAAACATCAGGAATAAACTTTTTATGCATAAAATATCTTTACATAATTTTAATAATCTAAAATTACCCAACCATATATTAATTTTTCATGCCCAAAATATTAGATGGTTTAATTTAAATGATATACATCACAATGTATATCTTTAATTAGATTTTCCTCCATATAATTAGTATACCATAAGAAAAGAAACGTATTCTTAAATTCAAAGACAGAATCCAATAATTATCGTTAAACTCATATTAAAATGATCAAGAGTTTTTTAGTAATTAAAGTATTTTTTTTCTTTCTAATTCCTTATTGTAAGTAAATAACATCAATCATAACTAAAAATATTTTAATGAAAATGAAATCTCCACATACAATTCCATTATTCATTCCGTTTTCTAATTTATATTATTCATTCCGTTTTTTATTTCGGGTAAATTTCGAAAGTAAAAGTGCCTATCATTTATCATGTAGAAAAACAATACTCTATTGGCGACATGATTACCCAACACATAAAGCTGGCTAGCTAGATCAGGAATTAAATGAAGAAATCATGCATAAGTACAAGCATCAATTATTGTATTATCTATTACATCAAAAAAATTATTGTATTATCTAGCTAGTACAATACTCTATTGGTCTCATCTAGCTAGTACATCTAGCCAAATCTTGTATTAAGACCATTTCCAACCGTTTTGACAAAATTTCTCTAAAACGGATAAGTAAATGTCAAAATCTTCCAAAATTTTATGCTTACACTCTGACAATTTTTCTATTTTGCATATTTATGCATTTATTACAAGTGAATAAAATATAATATAATCATATTTTTATAACCATAAATTATTTTATATATTTAATTTGCTAATTTGAAATAATGATTCTAATTATTTATTGTTTTAATGGGTTGTTAATAAAGCTTGAGTTATTGGATAAAGTGTATGAGCATTAAATGTTGTTTTTGTAAAATTTTGTAGGTTACTACAAATTTGAAGAATTTCTCATTCTCTCTCATCTCTCTCTATTTTGGAGAAGGGAATGCAGAAGATGTTGGAGTAAGAAAATACCAAATATTTTGTAAAACCTCACTTTTTCTCTACTAAAATGTCAAATTTATTGGAGATGCTCTAACGATATTAATTTAGACCTGCATGCAATTGTAATGTGAAAAATAATGTATGATTCTACATCTCGTACTCGATTTTAGTTTTAAATTCGAAGTGACATCATTACTTCAGTTTATAATTACGGTTCCGGATGATATCCTTCTATGCTAACTTATTCTAACGTAGGAGGAGCCATTAACTAATAATTAAGTTTTACAGCACGTTAAAAGAGTGCGCCTAAACTTTTAAACATAGCACTAGTTTTGGAATTTCATCACTATGGTAGCTTTCATGATAAGATGATTCAAATTAATCAAGACTGAGGTGACTCATTATATTAAAGAGTAAAATGCTGGCTAAACTTATGTAGGGTTGTTTATCAGACAGAAAATTAAACGACAGTTACGTTGGTGCCGAACTAGGACGAAACTTTTGTTTGATTTGACGAGATTCAGTTTACTTTTCTTAAACACCACGGGCATCGAAAAGGACTGCATATATAAACGTTTTTCTCTCTGAAGTGCACATAAACTATCAAACATAATTTGCCACTTGCGAGGATGAAATTCCAAACGGGATTCGAATCATCGACTATGAATAAACGGTTTTGATTATGCATGATTAAAACCATTGATCAAATGGCCACAATTCAAATTTATGTCAATCAATTAATTTCTACTTCAATACGATTTTATACGAACCATTCATGTATATAGTTACACCTCTAAGTCTACTATTTGTACATGTTAAAAATTTTAATCTCATTTTTGCCCTTGTAACAGAAAAAAAAGCTTTAAAAAGAAAAACCAAAATCATCATCTTTTTTTTTTTTTACAAAGGGGACCTAACAGGCCCAGAAACAAAAGCACAGAGGTTAAATATTAAAGCAGGCTCATGTGCGTCTACATCTAGCAACACTGGCTAGATTGTACAAGAAAGCATGTGCAACATGTGCAGGGGGATCAGCAAACTCAGTCAACCTTAACTCATGAGAACTACTCTTTTTTACCAAGGTATCAGCAACCATGTTACACTCTCTAAAAATATGAGAGCTTCACATTCTGTAGTTTAGAAATCATAGAAGCACAACTAGCAAGCAGTGACCCAAGAGGATGTATAGAAATGTTATCCCTTTACGTAAGTTGGATAAGAATGGCAGAATTAGACTCAATTTCAACATTTCCACTATAATGTTTGGCAATGAGGTTCAGCCAAAAAAATAAGCCTCAAGCCTCAGCATCCAAAATCTCCCCAGTCCCCGAGTTCATTTGAAAACTATGAATCCAATGCCCATGATGATCTCTAATCACCCATCCAACACCAATTTTCCCAGAGTTAGAAGTTTTGGTGCTATTAATATTCAACTTATACCAACAAGCAAGATGCCTAGAACAGGAAAGCATAGTATAACTATAAAAAGTACTCACTTTAGCCTTGCTTAGAGAGCAGCTCCACTCTTCGCATAATTCCAGATGATTTTAGCAGTGTGAACATGCATGATAAAGGAGGTATCAAAAACACACTAGCTTGTTTCTCCACTTCCATATAAACCAGCAAACAAAGACAAAAATATTACATCACCGAATGTTATTCTTAACTTTAAAATGGCAGTGAAGCTGAGCCACCAACCAACTATTCCAATCAAGAGAAAATGAATTAGCGATTGAAATATGAGGACTCATACCATTCCAAATAGTCTTAGATATGCAACAATTTCTAAAAATGTGAAAAAGACTTTCATCTGCAGAGTTACAAATAGGACATGTAGCACGTATAGTAAACCTTCTTCTAGTTCTTTGGACATTAGTTAGAATTTTTTTGTGAATCACAGACCAAAGAAAAGTTTTCAGCTTAGGAGGACAATTCACCTTTCAAACAAATCTCTATATAGGGTTTTGAGCGTCATTTATCTCAAAAAGAGAGTTGTAAACAGATTCGACAGAGAAACATCCATTAGAAGTAGTCTCTCAAATAAATCGGTCAGCAAGATCATCACAAAAACCAGTTTGAACATTAACAATTTGAAGAACAACATAAGAAGACAACACGGAGTTTAAAATCATCCTCTCTCTCTTTGTTTGTTGATTAGATATACGTAGCTACAATGCCAGTTATGGTATTATGAGCATCCGACTGAAAAGTACGTGTAGTTTTCACTCTTTTATGAGCATATAGCATGCACTGTCACTCTCTAGTTCTCTTTCTCTCCTTATCGATGAAAGCACTGTTTACCAAAGAAAGAGTTATGAAAACGCAGCACAACTAAATGCTGCTCCGATCCCCAATTATTCCAAGTATTGAGGATCAAATTACTCGATCATCAACGTAGAGGCTGTAGCTTTGCAACGCCTTATGTCCAAATTATGCTTAAATATGGGAGTATAGCTAGTGCCTGGTAATGGAACCCCGATGTGCAGAAACTTTACATACCAAGTCCTAGAACACTAGAACAGACGAATAATAAATCATGTTTAGCATGTTCACTGTCCTAAAGCTCTGATATACATGAACTAGGACCTGTGTTTTTATTTATAAACCTGACAACCGTACCATGCATAATGCATTCATGTCTCTGTGAGTTATATTTTCCCACCTCGTCCTTGATCGAATTGCCCTCCGATATGAGGTTGAGCGATCTGATAGGACAGTTATCTTTCATTTCGGAAGAAGGAGATGTGGTTTTGCTCTACAAAATATTGTTAATTCTGGAAAACATGGAAGCAAAATTTGTCGAGTACCCAAGTTGGCCCACTATGATGCTCACTCTTATTTTATTAACACATGTCATTTTTTCTAAGCATGATTGATCATTTAAATCATTTTAATAAATTGTATGATTAAAAATCAACGAAACTAATCAAAATGTTTCTAAAAAATCAAGAATGAAGGCCACGACGGAGAATCCTGAAACACTTCACCACAAAAATGAAGATTTTTTTTTTTGCTACGAAGGAACTTTGTTGCTTTGCCAACATAACACATTATATATATTTGATTTGCTGTGCTGTTTAAGGGTTGAACTTGATTGAATCATTTGAATGTATGGCCGGTTTGGATGGTTCATATATGAGAGAGAGAGAGAGAGAGGTTTGGTGAGTATATGTTTTTGGGTTGAACTGCCATCGTGAGTATTTGTTGTTCTCTAATTTTGTATGATCAATTCCACTATTTGCCGTAATTTCAAGTTCTAGATTTGCTGAAAGGGGCAAATTATTTGCAGTTCGTAGAGCCAAACAGAATTGTTTTAAATTTATTTCCTTAATTAAATAATCAATTATGGTTAGAAAAAATTACTATAGTTATAAAAATGACATGTGTCAATAGAATTGGAGAACGTGCATGATGGTGGGCAAATTATAATGGTCAGTAATTTTGTTTCCGAAAAACAGTGCCGTAGAAACCCTCAAACCTCAGATATTGAATCCTCTCCTTTTCGATATTGCAGCATTGCAGAATTAGACTTTTGAAAGATAGGGTTTCTATAATGCGCATTTTAATTTTCCAATCCGCTTTAAGACAGGATTTGATTGAAATCATTGAATGAATCATCATGTCTAAAGAGATGACTCTTATTGAGCCAGAGCTGTCAAGGAGATACAACAAAATATTTGCCAAGCATTTTTAATCGTTTCGATAACTTGAAATCATAACTAACTAGATCACAATAGAGTGAATGAAGTCCGTAATTGCCCATTAATACTAGAGTATCAGTACTGTGGCCGTTATAAAAAATGCAGTACCGCACCGTATCACGCCGGTTTTTAAACCGAATAGCGTACCGTATCGTTTTATGTGAACTAGATTAGGATTGTGAATTGTGAAAACACCATATCGTTGATAAATGAATTGGATTAGGATTAGACATTTCTTAAACCGGATAAAACCAAACCGCACATGTTTAAAATAAATAATTATTTTTATTATATATTTAATAATAACATGATAATATAGTAATACATCAATACTCTAATAGTAACAAAACCTTATCTCTAAGCCTCTAAGTCGCAAGATTGCCAAGATCTATTCTAAATTCAAAAAATTATATTTCTTTTTACTATTTCGTCTTTCTTTCTCTCTTTAGTTTTTATCTCGTAATATATTTCAAGATTTAAAAGACATTATTATGTAGTATTATTCAAAAATTTGTGTCTTCAAAACGTGATTAATATTTTAATTTATAATATTATTCAGATACTTAGTGACTTTATATATTTTAATTTAATATGTGAAAACAAATAATTTATCTGAAACCACGTCAGAAAATATGTTTTACCGATATACAGTTTGACTAATTAAATACTAGATCTAATTTACAACATAATTAAACCGTTTAAAATGGGTTTGATTTGATTTTACCTCCAAGTCTCCAACCCACACCGCGCAGCGTGGACACCCTTAGTCTAAATGACATCATTACGGTGCACTCCAGTTATATTATTTAATTACAAAAAAGTACCAAGTGTACATCCCAATATTTGTAAAATTATGTAAACATCACGATGATTAAGACCTCATTGTTAATTAAGTTAACACACGATTTCTTCACCGCAACCATGCTCTCTATTTTAAAATCAATTATAATGCGTTTTGGCTGAGTGAAAATTGCATGCCGGGTACCATCGTACGTTTTAGAACCTATGCTATTTATTAGATATTGTAAGGTGGCAAACACTTAATAATGTTGGTTATTATGACTAATTAAGGACGCGAGAGATATGATAAGTTTGATTGGTTCTAAGAGCGATGACGATGCATTCTAAAAATATATATATAAAAAAGAGCGATAACGATGTTGTTAAACCCTGTAATAAACTAAGGACTAAACTAATTAGCTGTATCTTAATGCAAAGATCTGGGATAAAGATCCAAAGTCTAAACTTTGGATACTTTGGTTACTGACAAAAAGCTTTGCCAAATTAGTCATTACTTACGTCATCTCCAATGATTTCCTGTGTGAATTCTATATAGTAGGCTGTTATAATTATTTATATTTTCTTAGCTATAATTCACAATCGAATCATATCTGACGTAGCTAAGCACAACCGCGTGTTAATTCAATGAGGGGTTACTATTCCAGAATGTTTAGTGAAAGAGTATCTTAAAGAAAAGAGTAAAGTTTGGTGCGATTTGTTCCTCCTCACTCCTCACTCCTCAGTGAACTCCAAACGCCGAAGTTCAAGAAATAATTATAGGAGATTCCGAGATTGCAACAATTTAGAGTACAGAAGCCCGCTGTGAGCTTAGTAAAATTCCAAATATTCTGGGCTTTTACTGCTTTGAGTGAGGTTGTAAGGCTTGGCCCAATTGGGCCAGTCCTTTTTTATTTTTGTTTTTTTGCTGTTATTTCCAAAAGGGAACAGAAAGTTTGCATCACAATCTGCAAGAGCACCAACCTACTTCAATCAAAATCTTCCATCACTGTTATCATTAACACACACAGTTACGAATTAAATGGTGCAAGGTTGTCCTTGAAAGAGTTCCACTATTTTACTAAACCCCTCTAGTTAGTTCCTTCCAAACATTTTATATCTGACTAGAGAATCAACCAAAACCCTCATATCTATACTAATAGAATGTTTTGCACAAACCACAAACATATGAACAAATACAAATACTTTCCCAGCTTTCCCATTTCTATGCCCAAGCTTCTCCACCTCCTCCCCTAGTATTTACAATCCCAACATTTGCAGTTTTCTTAGCCGGCTTACTCAACTGAAACACCGGGTGGCTGCACAGCTTCCGCACTCCTTTCCTCAAGCTTAACCAGTCTCCGGCTTCATATCCACCTGATCTACAAACAGTTTCCAGTTCATCCTTGCAAGATGGGTTACTATTGGAATTGGATTCGATTTCCTCTTCCTCGTCACTCATTGCAGGAGCGCACCATAGTTTAGCGTCAATGCAGACTTCAGGGCTGTCCATAATGATGGCCCTCAATGAGTTGTCCTTAACATGTCCCATAATGGAACAAGGAAGATCACTATTATAGTTGAGAGATTTTGAGCATGAAAAGCTCTGTGAAGCCTCAGCAGCAGCTGATTCCTCTCTTTCACGCAGGATCTTTACGATTAGTGTCTTGACGAAATTCATAACTTGCACTGCATGTAGCAATGCTGTTAAAGGATCTGCCATCTGCATCAATAATTCTTGTTCAGCACTTAATAAGAATAAGCTATACTTGTTTCTGAGCTAAATTTATCATCTGATGATCATACATCCACAGTTACCACCTGTTGTCAAACTGGTTTACAGTACAGACGGGCTAGTAAACTTCCCAACTTAATTAACAAAGGATTGCTGCTTATACAAGCATAGCAAAGTCATTTTATCCATATTAGCTACCAAGAAAAAACCATTTTTGAAGATGTGGAACCCCTACTCATCCTTTAATGGGTGGTCCAATATTCCCAGGCCTACACTTGACTAAGTATCAGGTTGATGGAAACGTATTATTATGGAGTTCAACCAGGGAGTTCTATCTAAATCGTGTTGTTTCAAGTATCGACTCCAGACCAACTTGACCGAACTTGGAGGCGCAAGCAACAACATTAATTGTACTACTCATCTTAGAACTCTAGAATAGTAGATATGGTCAGCAACAGATTTATATTTGGAGCATGCCTAAATAATGCTTGACCAATTCTCACCATGCATGAAGTTTCAAAGAAGATATTGACAGTAGTAACACAGCTACAAAAGACCATGCCTTAACCAAAAGCAACAAACCTCTGTCATATTAGGAGCAAAAACCATAGCAATGTTGCGTGCATTCATCTTATTGCGTTGTTCATTCTGCGCAACATCTGCCATCAAATTAAGGGCCCAATCAAGCAGTGACGCTTCCGTCGCAGGAAGTGACTGCATAAGTACTGTGCAGTCATCTTCTGTGTTGCACCGCATCACCTGCTCTGGTGTAAGAGAATCAAGTACTCGTGTTGGAAGCTCTCTAAACCATGCCTGCAGATGTAAGAAGGAAATAGGAGAGAGCACCCATTAAGGATTATAAATAATAGTGTGGAGGACAAAACATTAAAAAAGAAAGGAGAACGAATGCAACAGGATGTGGAATATGAGTTTCGATGCAAAAAAAATTGAGGGACTTAATCCAACAAGGTTAGTAGAGAATATTGACATTTCAGGGATTTTAAATGCTTTAGGAGACAATTTAAGTCCACAACAATTCATCAACAGTAAACACTGTGAAGAAGGAACCGATGCCACATGCTTCGAGAAGTATACAAGAGCACGATGGAGGGGTTTCTTATTTAATTTAAAAAATGTTTACCTTTATTAAACCCGCCAAGCAATGAACATCAATTCCATCAGGAACTACACCACTATTTAATTGGCTCCGAAGACGCTCTTCTTGAGTATTTTCCGCATTTATTCTGAATATTCCTTCTGCCTTTAGGGGTGATAAGAATCAGAGAAAACCTCATATTTTGTTAGGAAAGGCAAGAAGCGTACAAGTAAAAATTAGGTAGTGAACCAGAATGAGTAACTCACTTTAAGGCCTCCTCCTGAGTACAATCGCTTTTGCATCATAAGAAGTATTGTTGGCACACTGTTTCCTCTATCATCATAAGAACACTGCATTGACTTTGCGGAGACCCCAAACACACTAGCACTAGATAAGGAAAAAAAAACAGTGGCACACTATCAGTAGTTAGCCAAAGAGGGGTGGGGGACAAAAGTGCTGAAATTAGGTATGAGAGAATGAAGTAAGACATATATTCAAACAGATAGCCCAGAAAGATCTACACAGAAATATCCATGAACATCATAAACCAAATATATATCAAGATATTAGTTAAGAAATTCTGCAACAGAATGTGCTGAAACTCGGAAAAAGTTATATACAAGGGTCAGTACATTGATGTTTGAGCTACCCTATGCAAATCCATTTGCACAACCAGATATATTTAAAGTTACGCGTACAATATTTGCAGCTGCAAAATGAACAAGCCAAATATTTTCATTGATGATTAGAGTTTAGAATTACCAACTGAAAACCTTCATTGTAAAAACCATTTTTCCCTAGAAAAGAAGATCCGGCCCCTCTATTTTACTATCCCTCTTCTACCCTGTTAAAATAGAGTACAAGCAGTCAAGCAGAAATGAAGCAAAAGCTACAGTAAGCAGCAACGCTTATTAAGACTATAAGCATAGAAGCGGTAAGAAGCCTATGATAGAAGTGCATCATCTCTCTGCTTCCCAAAAGCCTCATTTTTATATTCCATCCTCTAAATGTCCTTCCCAAATATGAACTGCAAAAACATCTGAAACTCTATATGAGAACTCGGTTCCTGTAGTAAGGATTAAATCCTTGTACTTGAAGTTATATGTCATTAGAGACCTAAAAAAAGTTACTTTCTGATCAGCACAAACAAGGGAACTAACAACCTTCTTCAACCCAATTCTCTGTTCAACAAACAGAGCCATTTAAAGCCCTTAACTTTTTCTCTGTTTTCTTATGGACCATCAAACACCAACCCTTCTGGGTAAACAAGGAATAAGAAAGACAAATCATTAGCCTTCTCAAAAAAATTGATGACCACTAGAAGTGTACAGAAGAAAACATAGGATACCATCAATGAAAAAGTACACAGATTAGCGTTCAAAGTCAATACACATGCACACAGTCAAAAATTATCTATAATAATTTTGTACTTGAATCTTCCAAACTACCAAAAGCCCCAAAATTTCCAGACAACAAAAATCCAACCAAAAAAAAAACCAAAATCGCACAGCGATATTATCATAAGTAAAGAACAGTTACTCACCTAGCACTAGGTGCCTTCCTGGGAACCTCAGGCTCAAGCTCAGTAGGCAAACCCAGAAACCCATTAAACCTATCAAAGGTGACATGAGAAACATGCCTCACCTCCGTAGGTGAGCTAATATCAATGGAGGACGCCACGTCATCCCTCTCCACACTGCAAGTGATCAGAGACTTCCTCAGAGCACCCAGCAGAATATCCAGAATCGCAAACTGGTTGTTGGTCTGTCCTGTATTAAAGTTCCGACCTTTATGAGCCCCACCGGCTCTCCTCATCGGACTCAGAAATGGGGTCGACACTTTACACGAATCTTCTTCGTATTCATCAAACTCAGACCCTCCTTCATCATCATCATCATCTTCTTCTTCTTCTTCTTCTTCTTCTTCCACCTCTTCTTCTCTCTCTGTTTCGTCTTCATGGTTGAACCGGGTCGGAGGAGGAACCTTGAACTCGATGAGCCCGCAAGATTTGGATCGGAACAAGCGAGCCATTTTTGCTAATGAGGAGAATCCAAAAGGAAAAAAAATGAAGGAGAATATAAAAATGGGGAAATGGGGAGTTGATATTTAGAGAGAAGGAGGAGGTGGGTTTGGTAAAGAGGGTTGCTTTGGGGAGAAGGTGGGAATGATTATTAGGGAGTTGAAGAGGGTGTGGTGGTGTGAAGATGAAGGTGATGATGAAGAAGAAGAAGCTTCACTTTTCTTTGGTTTCTGATTTGTTATTTCAACACAGAGATGACAAGTACACAAGAAGGTGTGGGAGTGAGTGTTGTGTTGTGATATTTGTCTTGGAAGTTACTCATGTGAGAGGTTAAATCAGACTATATGATTGAATGAAAAATTTGAAGGGGGGCCTGGCTTTAGGTGAAGGGCTTAATCCAACCTTTGAAGAATCTGACTTTGAAGGATCTGAGTTGTCAGAATACTGATAAGAAATAAAAAAAGAATCCGACTTGTTTTCGGTGAATACAAACAATGTAGTTCGCTAGGTCATTTCAATCCCGAATTATCTCCCACATTTGTTGGGTCTATGTTATCCGACCAAATAAGTCACACAATCTACTCGATCAGTGGATCTACTCTTTTGAAAATTTAAAATAAATATATAGAAAAGTTGGTTATTTTTGGAAAATGTTACTGTAAACTTGTCTAATCAATTAAACACCCTTTAATCATGTACAAGTTAAATCAGTTTTTAGCGTCTCCTACAATTTAGTGCAGTGCGTATCTTCTTACAAAACCGAAACAGGTATCTACCGAATTGAAACACCAGCTGCTTTCCATAAAATTGTAGGTATAACAAGTTTATCGCGTGACCGTGATATAATAATTTTTGTACTCGGTACATAGTTTACGTGTCGTATCTCATTAGTATTATTGGTTCACTTTTTATTGTGTTTATTTATGATTAATTACTTATAATTAAATAATATTTTTTTCATCTTTCATCACGTGCATGTTTACTACATCATAAAATAATATAATTACTGGTTACACCTTCTGTGATCGTACACTAAGCCAATATTATGTATGCACGAGCCATTTTATTTGTATAACAAAAACAGATAAAATATTTCTTAAAAAAAAACATATATATATGATCGGACGGGCGTACCATGAAACTAGTTGTCTGCATACTCAATCAAACTTCTAAACAATTGGAGATGCAAAATGAATATTACAATCCACCGAATTCAAAAGTTTCTATTATTTGATTAGGGAATCGGGAAGTTTTGGAACCTTTTTGGTAAGAAGGAGGACAAGGATGAAAGGAAAAGCTTTGAAAATGAAGGAGGCAGTGGTTTATGTCATGTAGCATCTGAAATGGGACATGGTCCGACTGTTTTTGTTATTTTGCATGCCATCTCCCGCGGACCTCACAATCGAGTCACATGGCCACATGCCATGTCCCTTGTTCCACTTTTGTCATTTATCTTGACCGCTAAGCCCCACATCCTCCACCACCGCCACCGGCCACCATACCATAGCCACACTACGACGTTGCCGCCCCCATCTCCGGTGCGTTGTCCTCCATTTAACAGTAAAGTTAAATTAATTTGGTTCGTCTCCATTTTTGTGACACCATTCCTCGATCAAGCAAAATAGCTGATAAGTCATCGAAGGATTTTGTGTGAAATGAGAAATCACAATTGTGTCGTAGAGCAAATTACGTACAGAGATACAACTTCATTTATTTGATGTGGACTTTATACCAATTCTGACGAGCTAGGATGGAAAATATTGGAGCGATTAGGATTGGTCGAGAACACAATATCGAGTGGCAGAATATGGCCGGCGTTGCAAACCGGCCTGTCCTCGTCGGAGTTTTCATTCCTAGCCCCGATGGGGTTACTCCATAAATGCAAAAGTCGTGCGACACGTGAACAGGGCCATGCATGTCACGCAGATTGAGCAATATGTCATTAGTGTTATATATATTGATGAATTGATCCAACTATACGTACTATGGTTGCTCTCGAACTATTGTTATAATAAAGCTTCACATGTGTTGCCCTTCACGACTTGTCACAGTTCACATTTCAACCTTTGCACATCGCAAGACACCTAGCCTTCTCTGGCTTCATCCATTTCCATTTCCATTTATAAGCTTCATACCTTTGGTTTAATTAGTAACAAAGTTTGATCATCATATATGGAAATGATATACATCCGCAATTCATGTGAGTTGTGCATTTGATCATATAAGTCATTTGTTATTTGAAGTGTATGCGTGTAAAAAGAACTTAATTGTAGTTTGTGACTCGACCAACGCACGTCCAAGCTAGCTAGATATGCTTAGCTCCGAATTTTGTTGATAAACAATGCATGCGATCTTCCCATTTAAATTTGCTAGTACGTAGTGATAGCAGTAGCCTAACTATGAACTAATTATACAGGCTGTGTTTGGTAGAGCTTTTCAGCTCCGGTGATTATAAATGAAGTCTTATTTAGTGTTTGGTAAACTCCATGACTTGCGGCTTCTCTAAGAAGCAATGGCTTTGTAGAAGGAAAAGCTGAAGCACCTCTAGACCTTCTTTTAGAAGCAGAAGTCGAGCAAACACGCTGAATATTGTAGCGAAAATTAAGTGAAATTTTCAAAATCCCACTGAGTACCCTCAGTAGCTTGATGGAATTACACGGGGTACCCAACCTCAAAACTCTCTCTTGTTGCACTCGACTGACTGAAACATGACCTATCTCCATAACCCTCTAGCTTGATGGAATTATAAACATCTGAATTAGTTTTATTGTGATGATTGCTCTTCTGGGCATGTCTGCAACTCTGCAATATCATGCTTTTTTGGATTTTTTTTCTTTGTCCCCCATTGCTGGATGTCGTCGAGGTAAGTAGGAGAAATGAAAGAGGAAATGATGAAACTCGATGGGTCCTCATTATTGTTGAAGCTCTGAATCTCAATTTCTTGGGGTTTGGTTTCTTACAGAGAACCAACCTTTTCTAGTTATTCTCAAGGTACAAACTCTCCCCGATATTTCCGATATATACTTTGATATCTCTATAAAAAAAAGCGATATATCTTAGGGGTAAATATCTTATTTTTTCCCGTATCTGCAATATTTCTCCGATAACATAAGATATCTCCGATATTTCTCTGATATTTACGATATATCCTATATATCTTTGATATTTTAGAGAAATATCTGAAAATTTTCACTTAAAAAAATTTAACTCAACTTGAGAATGTCTCAGACTCTCCTTGACCTGGAGTTTTTGATTAATTAATCACCTCAAGCCTCGAGGAATATAAACAATAAGACTAGAAGAGTAGTCATTCAATCGGCTAATTTTTAATATTTTGTAAAAGATATCGAGATGAGGAGTAAAAATTTAAGTCTTAACTCTTAAAAGTCAAGCCATATCAGTGACCAGTGCTCTCCTTGACTTTGAGGGAATCCAAAATATAGGGTCACAACGTAATCTCATGAAGTTGGAAAAACTCGTATACTGCTACTACAACATGAAGTTACGACTACGTGATAAACGAGCAAATGATAATGTGATCAATGAAAACAACTATATCGATCTACTTCATGTTACTAGTGAACCACTTCAGAATGTCATTGATCATCTTCATAATTGGATTATGCTTACACAACTCGATGATGAAAATGACAACCTTCCTCCACATGTCGTAGAAAAGACAACTAATTTTGGAATTGATGTAAACAAGGTATTATCTGATGAAGTTAGAGACCCGGAAAATGATTTTGATAATGTTAGTGTGTGGGGCGGTGTAGCAACTCCAGATAGTTCATATAGTGATGATGATGGTGGTGGTGGTGGTGGTGGTAATGGTAATGGTAATGGTAGTGGTGGAAGTCGACAAGGTGATGGAGATACCCAAGATGAGAATCATGGATCTAGAACAGGCGGTCATAGTGCGCAACAACAAAATAGATGCGGGAGGAGAACAAGAGGAATCATTGATGATCAAAGTATTTCATCTGATGTTAGTTTAGTTGACTTGAGTTTTGATTATATCAGTTTAGGCACAGAGCACAGTGGGATGTCAAACGAATAACATGAAGTCAACTATTAATCTGATAATCCTATTTACAATTATGGTTAGTTTGGAGACGTTTATGATTAATTATCGAGTTGGGTTCCTCCTTACTATCCACTTCTTGGAGAAACTGTTGGTAGCTCAAAAAAGATATATGACTATCATGTTAACCATTACATTTCGTACTATATGGCTCGTATGTCTTTGGCAGAGTATTGTAGTTTTGGTGACCAACGTGCATCTTTTCAAGCACCTAGAGTTTTTTTTTCTGGTATTAGGTAAATTAATAATTGTATTTGTTTGTATGTAATTCAATAATAAATAAATAATTTTGGAAGATGAATGATATTTTTTCCAATATCCCCGATATATCCGATATCTCTTTTTAAAAAAACGATATATCTCCCGATACCGATATTTTGAACCTTGGTCATTCTTCATAAAAAATGAAGACTGTATGTGTGTGCTTTAAGTTCATGGGTGGATGCATGAGAGCTCGTCGTTTAGCTTTTTCCCTGTTTTCTTTGTAAAAATAACGAACAAACTATTTTACCACTGCATCCTGGCTTCACTGTGCTCCTTTAAGGCTTTAAGGACAAGTGAGAATCATAGCTTGTGAACTTTCACTTCATTGGTTTGTTATCTGGGAATTTATACATATATAGGTTCAATCATTATCTCAGGTACAATACATTATATCTTTCAACTTAATGTAGATTTATATTCCGATTTGGGAAATCCCATGAAAATTTTGGTACCATTTTAATTTGCCATGGAGAAGATTTGCTGTTGCATTCTCAGTAGAAGTGTTTGCTGGAGGGTTATATAGGCTCTTCAAGTTGGGAATTAGGTTGGTGATCTTACATTGGCTTTTGTTAGTTGTGGTAATTCATAATGCTAGGCTGATACTTTGCTTTTGTCTGTGATGTTTTCTTCAATCATAATGCGAGGCTGATACTTTGATTTACTTCCTACCTCTGCATTCTCCCATAAATTAGAACACTAAAAGTTATGTCCTTTTAGTACTCTTGTGTGTTTGAAATAAAGATATTAACTTCAGTTTTTTGAATTTATTCAGAGTGAGGTAGTAGCTATTGGTAATCAGTTAATCATAGCTGAGAAATTTTGTCCTTCCTATGCTTCCAGCCATTGATGAAAATTATGTCCTTGGATGCCATTCTGATTATCTTCATGACACTAGTAGTGCTGAATGATACGCATTTGATACATCTCAAAGAAGGAACAATCTGAGGGAACCCTCATTTGGTGGATCAAGTTTCTATGATCATTATGTGTTTCAAGGAATACCAAACCCTGTTGCGGATAAAAGGTTTAAGGCAGTCTGTAGTTTGGCTCTACTAAACTGCAGTTGCTCTTTTTCTTATGGCAAATTGTTGAATTAGGATTTTTTTTTGGTATGCTTGATATAGGTGCCTCCCACTGGATCCAAACCTTAAAAGAAAAAAAAATTGTGTGCCTGTAAAAATTAGCCTAGAGAACTTTTGGATCCTAGATCCGTCTCTGATTACAACAATCCTCATTCATGTACGGGTGCAGTCGTTTGTCATGGTTTTGCTAAGAATTCATTATGTCACCACGCTAGTCCTTATAATTCCGGAGGAACCTATATAAACAATTATTGCACTATTATTTGTTTGGAAGGTTTTTCAATTTTCACTTTGTAGTATTTGATTTTAGATTATATATATATAGAAGTTATTTTTGTTAAAATGTTATTGGTACTGATTATTGAACTTACATGAGTTGTTTGCTGCTCAGTTTGCATGTTGCAATCAAGGATGATAAAACTTTTGTAGCTATATGTGATTACCGGTTGGTCTATGAACGTATTCAAGATATTAGCACGTACTTGTAATGAACAAATTGTTGAGCAAGCAGTATAACACATTCATCATTATGAGGTGATACATATTCACTCTAGACAGTTCATGCGTGATCGCAAAGGAGAAAAAGGTAGAAGATTTTTTGTCCCATACTTGAAGAGAGAGTGAAGATAGCAGGGACAATCTCAAATGTCTAAACTGGTCATTTGACAAATTAAAAACAAAAGTCCGTTTGAGTTTACCAAACGCATTTTCACTGCTTCTGCCACTAGTAACCACTTATAAAAACCAGTTTATCAAACTCTCAGTTAATTTACTTATTAGCCACTTATTCTTAAAAATAAGCATAAGCTGACTTTTAAAATAAATTCAGCTGCTCCAAGTACAAGTACAGCCACAGTATGTTGAAACTATGGTTAGTTAGTAGTAGTTGCAATATCAGTCGTCTAACTTGAAACTAAAATGACAAAATAAGTAGAGATTTCATATGAAAGTAGGTCTAGTTTTTGTCCCCAAATCATCCCCCAGTTTGCCACAACTAATTAAGCATTTAAACCCTAGGTTTAACTCAGATCGAACAGTACTGCCCACACTGGTCGTTGAATGACCTGTAATCATTTACGACATGGATGATAGTTACAGTTCGAGTACCCTATATATTAGTCCAATTAACATGCATGTCATATGTACACACATATGATATATCAGTGATCGATTGAGTAATAATTAATCAATCACGTAGGACTGATACATATGATTGATATGATATAGCTAACTGCCCCAACAGCTAATTCTACAAAGAACGAATTATATGCTTTCGATCATGCTTCAGGTCTATTAGGTCATGCATGCAATTACTGACACATTTTCCTGGAAAAAGAGAAACTTCAATTCGAGAAAAGGAGGCGAACCATATTCTGTTTTTGGGTCTGAGTTTCTTTGAAGCTACTCCAGGAATATGAAGGATGAAGCATCAAACCTAAAGGCCTTTTGTAATACAGGTAGAAATGTGATTGATGACCACGATATTAGGTAAAACACACGTGTAATATGGCTCAACTGCACCACCACCTTTAATAACTAATCGCTCAGTTTCAACCTTAAGAATACATTGGCATTTCAGATTAAGAACCGAGTCAACTTAGTTAATTATGGTTTATGGGTTTGTTACGTTTCTGCTACTTAATTTTATATACAACTTCTGGCCAGAGAGCGATAGAAGGATCAAAATTGTTAGAATATATATTGCTACTGCTTTGTCATGATCGATCTTATATCCATGCCATGGATATTTTTCTTAAGCATCTATGGATAAGATCGATCATACTTTAATGTAAATGTGACTAACTTCGAGTTAGTCGTATACTGTCAATCGATTTTATAAAAAAGCTAATGTCTTGATCGAATATGAAACTAACCTACTATTCCAGAGTAATTTTCTCTATCATATTTTGATTTACCGATATACATATGAACTAACGAAATGTAGATCTCCCCGATGGAAGATGAACTGTGTTTATAGTCCTATATATCACTCATATGTATCCGTCATGCATATTTTAATAAACGGCTAACCACTGAATGAAGGTAGAGGTTAGATCTGTTGATAGAAGCCCGTCAGCTCTGGTTCAAGATTAGAAACCCAAAACCAATATTATTGATTATGTCAGGCCCGGTCGATAAGGGTTTCTATATTTTCGACCTAGCGATCAAATGAGTGAAATGACATAAGAACTAAAGTACTATTACAAGGGTGAAGGGTTGGTGTCTAAAATTTATGATCTCTATTGCCAAACATCTGGCATGGATTGAACCTGCCATAACTCAATGTGACTGTTATGCAAATTGAAGAAATTAAAATGCTAAAAGAGCACACTTGAGACTCATTTGTCTAATCGTTTATCCACAAACTGTTTGAGATCGAACAAGCCCAAACCAACTTCCAAAACTTATTAAGGACAACGTAATATGAAGAAACTTTGAGTTCGCAAGTGTATATACTCTACGCAAAATTATCAGACTTGATCGGCATCGATTATTATGTCCCATAAAGCCGATCAAAATCATTAAATTTCATCGATCAACTCTGAATTTTCAGAATTACATTGTCTGCATTTTCTGGGAATCAATCAAAATCCCAGCTGCCAATTAATTCACATCACAGCTAATTAAGTCTAGTAGGTACATTACGTAGTCTTGTTTTATTGATTTATATATATATATATATAGGTGATGAACAACCTCACCTTCTTTCAATTATTGTTATAAATACGTGCGCTGGTCTCTCCATTGAGAGTAATAAAGTGAGGAAGGTCACTTGATTCAATGTGTTGCGGAAATTTTACGGCTAAACAATCTCCAATTCTTTGAATTTTTAGTGTGAAAAGTGTACCAAGTAGATTAGAATTCTGACCATGGTGTTAATCTACGTTATAACAAGCATTTGGACGAGTGTATCCAAACTCATCTCAAGAAGGCCATGACTTGACAACAAAGTAACCAACAAAATTGCATAAAATAAGTAATTAAAGGACAAGGAGCGCAACCACTCTGCATATAAACCAAGAACAGAGATGATATCCTAGAACATCGATCAACCATCGCTTTTGATCAAGTAACTATCCAAGGAGCACGACAGAGTTGTAGTCACCTTTCCAATTTTCCGATGATTTATTCCACAATGTAATCAGTGGCGGATCCAGGATGACTAAATTGGGGATGTTTGAAATTTTAAACCAAATAAGAAGAAAATAGTGAAAATATCGATAGTCTCAAATAATTTTATTAATTGAAATAAAAATAGATACGACAAAAAAATTAAATTATCTAAATTTAACTCTACGAGTCGATAGTTCATCAAACTCTTTTATCACCTCATCATTACCTATAGACTCAGCATCTCTTTTTCAATATGAAGGACCATACAATCACCAAGAAACTCATCTTCCATCTTATTTCTAAGTTTATTATTGATGATGTTCATAGCTGAAAATGCCCTTTTAGTTGTTGTCGTAGAAACATGAATAGTCAAAACTAAACAAATCAATCTATAAAGCATAGGAAAAAATTCAGACTTCCTTGTTAGAACCAAAGTGTGGCACAAATCAGCAATGGATTCTAATTTCTGGAACTTTGGATCACGTCGCATATCTTTCTCATAATATGCACACTCTGATTGAAGAGTAAACATTTCACCATCATCAAAATCTTCAGGATAAAACTTCTTGGCAAGATTGCAAACATCTTCAGCTTTAAAACTCTTGAAGTTATCCCGAGGATCTAAGGTTGAACTAAGAATAAGGAGTTCTGATGCTTGGTCTGAGAATCTTTTATTCAATTCACTCAACTAAAGATCAATCCAAACATTGAACACATCTATATGGTAATTATGTTCAATTGAAATGAAATTCCATTGTTAGCAATCATGACCTGTACCATATTTTTAACGAGCACTCAAATCAGGCATATCAAGATCATGTTTTTCACAAAAAGATTTCACTTCTCCTACCAAATCCTCCCAACCTTCTTCTCTCATTTCTTGAAGAAGTGACTTTGTAAGTCCAACAAAAATCATAGCATGCACAAAGTCTAGAGATTTCCGCTGCAATGTCTGACAAAGAAAATCAGTAACTTTTAATACTTTGTTCATTAGAAGCAAGCAGAACACAAACTCAAAAGACCTCAAAGCTCCAAGAATAGCTTCAGCTTGTCCTCCATTTCCTTGATCAATCATATCATTAAGAGTTTTCTTTATTGAGCTAAACAATTCAATTAAACTCCTGATAGAATGGAAATGTGAGCTCCACCGAGTAGGACATGCTCGTTGCAAAGTACAAATTTGGTTAGCACCACTGCTTGTTTAAAGTTCCCCACAAGCAACCAAATTAACAATTTTCTCTATTCTCACATCTTTCAATGTTGAATGCCTCTTAGCAGAAGACTCAACAAAATTCACAATTAAACTCAAAGTTTGAAAGAATTGCCAAATTTCTTTAACCCCTTGAGCTGTAGCATTTAATACCAACTGAAAACGGTGAGCAAAATAATGCACAAAATATGCATAAGGACACTCTTCAATAAACAATGCTTGTAACCCATTATAAATTCCCCTCATATTACTAGCATCATCATATCCTTGACCTCTCATGTCTTTCACTTGAAGATTGTACATAGTAAGCACTTTTGAGATCTCATTTTTACGGGTTTGTGAGGTAGTATTGGGAACACTCACAATCATAAAAAATCATTCTCGAATCAAGCCTTGAGAATCAAAAAATCTCAAAATGATTGTCATTTTCTCCTTACCGGACACGTCTATAGCTTCATCAACAAGAATACAATATTTGGAGTTCCCAACTTCATCTCGGATCTTGCCCGTTACTTTGTTACAAAGGATATTGAGGATTTGCTTTTGAATTGAGGGACTAGTGTACTTGGAATTTCTAGGGGCATTTTCTAAGACAACTCTCTCAATATCCACACTCATCCTTGAAAATGATTTTATTACTTCTTGAAAATATCCACGATTCAAGGAGTTTTTAGATTCATCATGGCCTCTAAAAGGAGCTCCTTGATTAGCAAGCAATCTAACACTCTCTATTGAAGTTGTAAGCCTCAATCGATTGTCTTCCACGTCCTTCAATGACCTTGTCTCAAGAACTCTTTCAATATGGCCATCTGAGTTCCTCAACGAATCCCATTTTTGCAGGGCAGCTATGTGTTGAGATGTGATGCTTCCAACATGTTTCATCAACATATTATTACCCGTATAAACCTTGTTCCAATTTTTAAATCTTTCCACAGTAAATGCATGATGGCCAGAATCTTTAGTGTCAAAAAGAAAACAAGGAAATCAAAATGCTCTATCAACAACAATTGAGTACTCAAGCCATGGATAAATCTTGAACCAAGAATACTAAAACTTCCGTTGTTGACCCCCATATTTGGTCATTGGAAACACCATCTTAGGTTGTAAAGGCTCTAACGAAATGTAGGTTTTTCGAACTCTATCTTGCTCATCCACTGGCCATTCTCAAATTGGACAACGTAATCCAAGATCACGTTGAAGAGCATTAATCATATTTGGTGGCTCTAAAGGTTGAAAGTTGGGCAATAGAGAATGACTTGAAGGTTGTGGTTCATCATTAAAATTTGGAGAAGTAATGGAAGGAGTAGAATTCAAATTGGAACTTCCGGACTCAACATCCCTTGAAAACCATGAAGTAATTTCTTTTAATCATTTCGATTTTTGCAGAGGGTTTGACATTTTTTAGATCTTAGACTAATAACCTATAATCATTGAATACCAATGCATATATTAGACAACTACTAACATTACAGCTACCAAATTGATAAATGCACATAGCACAATTCGAAACAATTCAATATCACAACATCATGCTCATTACTGACAATACTAGTTTTCAGTTTTCACAATAGATGAAATAACTACAGTTATAAAACAAGCACATCTTCATCACTAAAGACACTAATTTCAAATCAGTAAACATTACTTTAAGAAGAAAACATCAATAAAATTTCTCACATGCTCTGTTGCTCAGTTTGTTAGAATGTTGGATGATGAATTGATGATTCTCTATATTTTGGTCTCTGGAACTTGAAGTAAATTCTGTTAGGAAAATGAAGTAAATCAAGTAATGAATTACTAGATTTCCTATCTTGAATCATCATAAAATTAAAAAATCAGAAAAATTCAATATTTTTACAAATTAAAAGTTGAATTTAGTGAACTTACGAAGTTACGAGGAGGGACTAGACGAGAGGGAGTGAGGGACGATCTTAATGAGGCTTTGAAACTTCTGGAAGAAGACTTAGAATGATGTAGGAACAACACCTTTGCAAAATCACCACTCACCATCACCAGTCAGTCAGTCACCATATCAAATTGTTGATGAAGGCCGGCGCCATGCTCTTACAGTTGTGGTCTGGTGGAGGACTAGAGGACCATGTAGGTGGAGATAAGTCAGATTACTGGTTAAATTTGTGTTTGAAAATTTTAGGGAATTAAGATTTGGGGTCGGGAACTCGGGAACTCGGGGACTCGGGGTCCTTTAGGAAGAAGAAGAGCTGAAGAGGGGAATTATGTGATTTCACTCATTTAGGTCTATTCTATTTTAATTATTTAGTATATGGTATAATACAATTTGGAATTGAGGGTAATTTGGGGATGTTAAGTCTACACACATCTAAAAAAAAAATTAGTACCGGGTGTTTTTTTTCCCCTATTGGCTAGGGATGCTTGAGTCCCCCCCTAACACATGAGATCCGCCCATGTTGAGAATCTAACTCTTTTTTCTTTACCATATAAGAGAACTGACATAAAATATTGATGTCGCAAAATCGGGACCTAATTTTTCTTTACCTTAAAATTTCTCTTAATTCTTATATGAGTAATTATTATGTGTACCCGCCACACCACATAACAACACCACGTAACACTGTATAGTCACACTGTTATGTGGTGTACCCAGCTAATTATATTACATCATGGTATAATTAACGGCATAAAAACTACTCATCATCATTTACATTTTCTTTTCTAGGAATCATCAATCGCATAAAAGCTACTAAATTTGATAAATTCCCATGAGGAAAACTACTGGAAAAGTATGAAAAAGAGAAACTCATCAACTGCTTCATTAGCTGCGTAATTATCTCTTTTTCACTAACTCTCTGTTCCACCGTAGCTCCGACACAGTAAAAACTACTCTACTGAAAATCGAACTAAATCAATTCAAATACAGACAGGTCATCAACGATGGGCACAAATTCACCATTGCACCATCCAAATTCCTACCGACGCTGCACAGGATCCGCACAGCCACCTATTTCGAACCTTCGGACCAGGCTGTGCATGTCCGTTAACTCTGACTCACTCAAATCACAACTCCCATTTCCTATCCCATCCGACGCACTTAACCAACCTTAACTTCCAAACCCCTTTAAACCCCCGCCACCTGTCCCCCGAAGGCTATTTTCGTCCACCAACCCCCTTCGTTGACCAGTCAAACCCCGGCACGTCCTTTGCACACTATACCCGGAACCCAAATAGAATAACACGTCCGTCTTTTCCCGAAATGACCTTTTCCCCAATTTAAAATTATAAAAACAGCAACAAAACCAAAAGTGCGGGAGACAACACTTCCATACACTCGACCACACCCTACTCACTTATTTCATCATGATCTTGACCTTCAATCAGGAGAAAATTCAGCCACGCACCGGCAATACAATTGAATCAGCAAATCGAACATATCCCAATCGTTAGTGTCTATGTCATAAACATTTATGGGAACTGAAATGGTGGTAAAATGACATTTTTAATTTTGTTTATTAGGATAAAAATAAAATCTTTTCACATATGGATGAGTGGATGACACATGTTACTTGAAAGTTAAAACTATTAAAATGAAGATATGAAGACACGTCGAGGCACTGAATACTCTTTAAAATAGAATTGTAGAAGAAAGAGCGTGATTGTAAAATAAATAGCGCAAATTTCACCCCTAAATTAATTTGGTATAATGTAATTTGCTATTTTTTGTTGATATGAAGGTACCAAATACTCTCTTGATTTTATATGTGGTAGAATCAAGGGCGAGTAATGTGTCAAAGTTTAAAGGAGCGGAGCAGGGGATCGTAGCTCACCTGTCACACTTGGGGAGCTCGCAAAGCTGGTTTAAGCCTTGCTCTAATTCTCTCTGTGAGTCTCAGTGTCTCTCTCTCTCTCTCGTTAGTTTGAGTTTTCTCTCATATTTTTCCTGACTCAAATTCTCTTGGTTTATCGTTTCCTCGCAGTAGATCTCAATTTGTGTTCCCCTCTCATTTTCTCTCTCTCGTTTCTTTTTGTCCTCTACTCGCCGGTGACTCTGTGGCGATTCGATATAGGCCGTCGGATGTGCCGACTTTTGATTTGACGCGTGATCCGGCTACCACAGTAGTTCCCGGCGCCGATGGGGCAGTGCTACGGCAAGACTATTCCGACCACCGGGGATAATGACCCCACCGGCACCACCATCACCACCTCCGTCCACCAGCCGTCGCCGGCGCCTCAGTCGGAGGAGAACGGCGGCGTGAAGGGAACGCCGGCGAGGTCGTCGATCCCGCAGCCTAGCCCCTGGCCGAGTCCCTACCCGCACGGCGTGTCGGCCAGCCCGCTGCCCGGGGGAGTGTCGCCGTCGCCGGCAAGGTCGTCGACGCCGGGGAGGTTTTTCAAAAGAAGATTCGCGCCGCCGTCGCCGGCGAAGCACATAAAGGCGTCGCTGGCGAAGCGATTCGGGCAGAAGCCCAAGGAGAGTCCGATTCCGGAGGAGCAGGGAGTGGAGCCGGAGCAGTCCTTAGATAAGAGCTTTGGGTATAATAAGAACTTCGGAGCTAAGTATGAGCTTGGGAAAGAGGTGGGGCGAGGGCATTTCGGTCATACTTGCTCCGGTAGAGGTAAGAAGGGTGAGCTCAAGGACAAGCCTCTGGCCGTTAAGATCATCTCCAAAGCTAAGGTACAACTCAATTATGGTTTTATTTGTTTTTCGAATTAGTTGTTATTGCTGCACCTTTGATTCTGCAATGTTGTTTTTGTTTTTGGTAGAAAATGTGGTATAATGGTAACAATTTTATATAGAATTCTAGCAATTATTGTCAGTTCCGAGCTACACTCGGAAATGTGAAGGGTTTAACAATGTTGATCGCTTATAGGATAGCTGGCTAGGTCTTGAGGGTTCGACTTGTGCTGGCAATGCCTTTGTATAGGCAGTGTAGCAAGCAGTTTTAACTGTTATATCTAGTCCATGCTTTCTTTCGTGGTTAGAAAAGAAAACACATTGATGGAATTTTTTTTTCATATATATAACAGATTTTCTAAACTTGATTAGTTGATAGTAATATTTATTATTTAGTTAAGAGAAAAGGATTTGGTTTAGTTAGCGGTTACCCACAAGGATGGATATGAAGCAGAAGTGCTTAGAATTTTATGTTTCAGTTTAACTGCGGCCACGTTGCTAGATGTCTGTCAATCTTAGCTTTACGCATCCATTTCTTGTGATTGCATTAATGCATGGTGATCACTCATGATTGCGTTATCATTGGGGGCTACGTGCATGTGGTGGTTTTGTAGAAGATTGTAACCGGTGGAGTTCTCATTGCCATGAATTTATCCGTCTCTCTCGTGTTACATGAATAAAGCATTTGTAAAGTTTCTGAAGTGACTAGCTAAAAGATATGGAAAACCATCTTTGTCTTTTTCTGGTGTTGTATCTCCTAGGTCACAAATTAAGTGTTGTACATCATCATCTTGCGTGGAATATGTTTGTATTGTTCTTACTATATGTATGCATCTCTTAGTCTATATGTATAGTAATAAATGTCATGTACTGATTGTGTTATCTCTGGGTTCACATAGTTATAACATGGCAATTGTGTTGACGATCATAATTATTGGAGTTCCCATATTTTGTTTGTTTCTCTTTCAATACAAGAGCTGTCATATTTAAAATTCGTGAATCATTAGTCAAAGCTGTTGAAAAGGCCGATTTGATTGTTTTTCGGTGTATTATGTTCTATTTCCCGAGTTTGGTCTGTATTATTGTGTTTACTCAAAATTGGTAATATACAACTGGGTTGTTTTAGGATACAAATACAATCTATTGTCTGCAGTCTAAAATTATAGCTGCAAATGAACCTGGTCCAAAATCTGATTGTGAGTGTGATAACACTGGTTCACGGTGCTTCAAATTGTTCTCGTGCTTCCTGTCCTGTTCCTTTATGTTATTTGTTATTTGTTTTGTCATTTTTTCTCTTGGGCCTGTATTCTCTTCCATTACCGCAGTACAGTGGTATCTGATTTGGTAAAATATTGATTTATCTTTTTAATTAGCATAATACATGTCTTAACCTAATTCATTTGGCAGATGACAACAGCCATATCAATTGAAGATGTCCGCCGAGAGGTGAAGATATTGAAAGCTCTATCTGGGCATAAGCATCTTGTAAAATTTTATGATGCATGTGAAGACGCCAATAATGTTTACATTATCATGGAGTATGTATATCTTATTTTCTATTTTATCCTTTTTATTTGGGAGATAAATCATTTGTTATTATGGACATTTCATAGTAAACACTTATAATTCCTTTTAAATATCATTAATTTGTGTGAAACTAGTCAATGATAGATTGTTCTCATACATGTTTACTGGTTCAAGCGTCAATTGCCATAAAAGTCCTTCTGTATTGATCTTATATCTGTGATTTGTGTTTTCATTTCAGACTATGTGAAGGTGGGGAACTTCTTGACAGAATTTTATCCAGGTACTCTCTTTGGCAGTTTACAAATATCATTAATTTTTTTAGAAGATTGCTTATATGCTGAAGAATTTTACCTTGAATGCAGAGGCGGAAAGTATGCAGAGGAAGATGCAAAATTTATAGTTGTGCAAATTCTAAGTGTTGTTTCATTTTGTCATCTTCAAGGCGTCGTGCACCGTGACTTAAAGCCAGAGGTTTTGACATTCAACCTTAATATGTCCTAATTATGATTGGGTATCACTTCTTTTATACCCTCCAATGCACTGCTAATTATCATGTTTTACAGAATTTCCTCTTTGCTTCTAGAAATGAAGAAGCTGATATGAAGCTCATTGATTTTGGTCTTTCTGACTTTATTAGACCAGGTACCTATTGAACTCCTTTTTGTAAGAAATATAAAACTTCTGTCTACCAGCTGGGTTATGAACTTATTTCCTAGGAACAAAACTCTAACTGCCCGATTTTATGGTTCTATTTAATGAATGGTAGTACTACGTAGATTTGGCACCCTGAGTCCACATTTATAACTTCAATGATGTTTTGCGATTTTGCGGTCAAGGTTAATTTGGTTGAACATTGAAGATCAAATTCTCCTCTGGATTTGAACCAGCTCATTTGGATTTCTTACTTTTGTCTGTCCTTTGGATTTATAAGAAATTTGTCCGATTGTTTCTTAATCACACTAAGACTACTTATCTGTTTGATAAAACAAAAGTGACTACTTATCTGGTAACTGTTCAGATGACTTATCTAAATGTATGAAATAAATATGATCTAATCATTCCAGTATAGTTCCCCTTTTTATTCTTCTTGACAAAACAAGTATTTGATTGAATTATGAAGTAGTAGTACCAGATGTAGCATGTTTCATATGACTGATTTTTATGTTGAAATCACAGCGCCTGCCCTTTAGATTGAACTTTCTTATTACTTTTGAGATATATGAGAAGTTGAGAACTGATATGTGGACATGCATACATTTGCAGATGAAAGACTTAATGATATTGTTGGAAGTGCATATTATGTTGCACCTGAAGTCCTCCATAGATCTTATAGCCTTGAGGGAGATATATGGAGCATTGGTGTTATTACCTTTATCCTGCTTTGCGGAAGCCGGCCTTTCTGGGCACGAACAGAATCAGGAATCTTCCGTGCAGTGCTAAGAGCTGATCCTAGTTTTGACGATCCACCCTGGCCTTCTATGTCACATGAGGCCAAGGACTTTGTAAAACGGCTTTTGAACAAGGACTACAGAAAGAGAATGACCGCTGTCCAGGCCTTATGTGAGCTTTTTTATTTCTTCTGTCTAAGGTTCCTGGATGATATATTTGCCTTAATCTACCCTCTCACATTATAAGTAAATCTATATTGACATTATTGATGAATATGGGGTTTTCCATTCTGGAGCTTTGGTGGCTCTGCATGTTTGAACTGGATGTCCATCAAACTTTGTCATATGTCACAGTAGCTATATCGATCCCTTGGAAAAGAAAAGGGGGGGGGGGGGGGGGGGGGAGTGGGGTGATAGAAGCATCTCATAGTCCAGAATTTTTTTTCCTGTTAGTGTAGTTAATTTTCCTGGAGAAATTATAACTTTTTAATGCCATATGCTAAAACACAAGAAGATATTCATAATAGTAACTAGCCTTTTTTCTATTTATTATTCTTAGTTAATAATTCACTTACTGTTGCAGGTCACCCATGGTTGCAAGATGATAGTCGTCCTCTCCCCTTAGATATATTGATCTATAAATTAGTCAAATCATATCTGCATGCTACACCATTCAAACGTGCAGCACTAAAGGTATTGTCCTCGTCCATGAATTTGACATCTGACTGTATGCTTATATGATAATTTGTACATTGAATACATCAAATATAAGACTTATGGTTCTGTGTATTTTCACGTTGTAAATACAGTCTCTTTCAAAAGCATTGACGGAGGATGAGCTAAGATATCTTAGAGCCCAGTTCATTCTTTTGGGACCAGATAAAGAACAACACATCTCTATTCTAAATTTCAAAACAGTAAGTGCAGCTCCTAGTTCCTTTAATTTGACATTCCAAGGTAGATGCTTTACTAAACATGGACCTGTCTGGTTTCCTCATACTCTTTTTATTTGTTGCCTGCTTTCACATTATGCAAGTCATTGATGGTTTGGGAAAATAATTTTTGCAGGCACTTCAGAGAAATTCAACTGAAGCTATGATGGAGTCAAGGGTTGTTGATATTCTAAATGCAGTAAGGCTGATTTCTAATAATCTAATTCTACTGTAGATTTAGAGTTTTGTGGCAACTTGGTAACCATGTTCTTGATAAAGTACTTCAACAATTTTGCAGTTTGGTTGAATTATGATTTATTCCTCACTGTTCATAAATTTCTTTTAAATTTAGTATAATAGCTTTTGATGAAATTGCTATGTAATTGCAGATGGAACCACTTGCATATAGAAAAATGGACTTTGAAGAATTTTGTGCTGCTGCAATTAGCACGCATCAATTGGAGGCACTTGAAGGATGGGAGCAGATAGCATCAACTGCTTTTGAGCACTTTGAACGGGATAGTAACCGAGTCATATCGATTGAAGAACTGGCCAGAGTATGTTCAATTATGTCCTTTTTCTTTCATTTCCATTCAAATCTTGCAATATTTTCCTATTCAATTCCACTTCTGACTTCATTTCATTAATGTTACCGGTCACTGCAGGAATTAAATCTGGGCACTTCTGCCTATTCAATCCTCAGAGATTGGATCAGAAACACAGATGGAAAGCTTAGTTTCATGGGATATACAAAATTTTTGCATGGTGTGACTATCCGTAGCTCCAACACCAGGCACCATTAGTTTTATTCTTTTTTCTTTTCTATTTACTTTAGTGTTTGACATATAGGGTTTTTTTTTATAAGATTCATGAGTTTAATCTTTCAGATGGTTTGTGGGAGTTTCACTTTTTTTTTTTTTTTGGGGTGGGGTAAAGAAAAATGTGTATAAATGAACATGTAGTTAAGTCAGAGGGGAATTTTGGAGCCAGTCTTAAGTTGAAGAATTTCTCTGAGCTCATTCCCTGCTTTTGGAGATGATAAAAACTGGGTTAAGCTTATTGACCGTGTATTAATTAAAGAAAAAAAGAACCCAAACGAAGGGAGTTTTAGAGTTCATATCTAGAGCTGGCCTGTGATGACCACCAAGCCCCCGGTCTCTATGATTATGACCTTGAAGTCTTAATTATGTGAAGCAAGAGAATTATATGCATGTGTCCTATGGTCACTTGATATATTGTTAGTTGACCTCAGTATTTCAATGGCCACTTGAAGTGGATAGTAAGGCTCTTTCCTTGGCTAATATGGAATTGCCTTAAATGTATTATGGTCGGTGATAGATGTCATAGAAGATTAAGAAACTTAGTAGGTAGGGGAGCTGGGCTACTTTACCCAATCGTAGCTTCCCAGAGATCTCACTCCCCAAATTAGAGACTGCCCTCAGTGCCCTGGGCGGCCGGGTATGTATATATTATCTTCGACTGCCCATTAGGTAGATTTGTTCATGGATTAGATTATCAATATCCCGGATTCCCAAGAGGTTTTTTTTTTAAGAAATGAATACTTTCATTTAGTGAATACATTTACATATCACCCTGCCACATTTTCAGGATAAACAAAGATTTATGACTAAAGTTAAAAGACACATATCCCGCTTAACCTATTTAAGCAATAAGCACATTGCTCAAGAAAACTTCATAATCAACATGGGAACAAACAAGAACCTACCAAGTAAAACAAAAAAATAAAAGAAAAACAAAAGCTAGAGTCCAAAGCAAAAAACAAAAACGAAACAAAAACTAATTGAAGGAACAAAGGTAAAAGGAGGTCCGAGCCTCATATTGGCTCCTTACCCTTGAAGCTAGGGGGAGGAGGTGTGCCAACATATAGGACTTGATCACTAGACACTTTCCTTGTTTGAGGCGGAGTTTTATTCTTTTGCCCCAATGGGCGGCCAAGTCCTCGTTTCTTCTACGGAGGAACATCAGTTTTCAGAGAAGGAGATTGAATAAAAATGCCATCAGGGCTTGCAACAAGTCCCAATAATCTTTAGTGGGAATTTTGGCATTTTCAGCTTTCTCGGAGGTACAGTTTTTTGAGTGTTGGAAACAAAATCCTCAATTGTGCGTAGAAGCTTCTTTGGGGAAGGAGTGCCATCACGCTACCTTTTGAGTTGCATATCTTCATCTTCAGCAGATGTTTCAGCTATCTCAGTGCCAAGCTGATAGTTGAAAGGAACAATGGCTAGACTATCATAAATAGTATCGAAAACACTCTTTCAATTAAGTACCATCGTTTTGTGTAGACGATACGGCTTTGTAGGAGCCATGCTAGTCGAGCCACTAGCATGAAGATTAAACATTGGCTGAATATTATGGGTAGATTGCACATCATTAGCACTAGAAAAACGAAATAAACCTGTTTTATGCCCAAACCTGGATCGGCTAGCGGGCTCAAGAGGTTCAGTAGACTAATTTTTGCCGAGGCACCCCCAGCCCTGTGAACGGAGCCTTGTAGCATTGTCCTTCCTCATGGCAGATGAGATTACATTTCTAGCACCTTCCCTGCAGCTTGTCATAGTAGAAAAAAAAATTCTTTCTCAACTTGATCTGAGAACTTGATCAACTTCATCACAAAAGGATGGGTTATGTTGTGAGAAACCCTAACCTTAATTTTGTGAGAAACTCTCCATTCTTTATCATTCCAATGAATGAAATTACCATCCACCATAGCCATTGTTTTGATACGGTTTGGTTTCTCAAACTTGGGTGGGAAGTTCTTTAGATATACCCAGAAGTACAACTGATCCATAGGGATAGAATGAATATCTGCAATTCCATCATACTCTTGAAAAACCACTGGTGCCCTGGCGTAGTACCAAGGTCCTCCATTGATCACCATATTGGCATCCTTTCCGTGATTGAAAGCAAAAAATAAATCTATCAGGAGACCGTGCTTGTACCTGAAAGGAACCTTCAAGCATCTAGAGATGGCAAAAGTGGAAACGTAGATCCAATTCTAAAACCCGTTTTGGAGCAATCAGCCATGCTAGGAGGAAAGCTTGACCTGCATCTATCGGACCATCGTCCTCGTCTTGGATGTTTGAGATATCAAACACATCATGACTCACAATGGCGAGTTGTTGAGCAAAATTTTGGGTATAGCCGTATAGGTATCAAGTTTTGCCATGGGGAAGTGAATGAGAAGAAGGAATCAAGAATGGCATCAAAGACAACTACCTGAGTGCGGCCTAGATGAAACTAGGGTTCAAGCGGCCAGTGGAAAGCCTTGGCGCTGTGCTAGATCAAACCCATCCCTTGCATCACATTAACAATAGAATTATTCACAATTAAAAAAAAAGAATGGGAGAAATGGGAGTTGAAAGTTTCTCATTAATATTTTTCATAAATGAATTTATTTATTTAAAGAGGTGAGAGAAATGAAAATAATTTGAGGACATCTAACAAAGATGCCTATGGTCTTTTTATTGCAATACAATTAAACATATCTCTTTAATCTTATACTTGTGTATGTTTGTTAGTTGATGTTTTATTGCGTATTTATTTGTAGGGACTTTTGATAATATTACAGGTCTTTGTAGTAAGGGGTTTAGGCTTCACGTCCCCCCATTTTATTCACAATTTCATTAATGAAGGCTTGAGGGCAGCCGCATCAGCTTTTTATTAAAAAAAAAATGTGTTTATGTTTGAGCTTTTGTTCATTGATACTCATCTAATTTTATTACAATTTATATTCCAACTCTATATTTCTTGCACTTTTTTTATTACACTTTCCGCTCTTGGTCCATATTTTCTTGCGTATTCTTTATGTTATGATTGCTCTAGTATTAAGAACATCATAAAAAGAACCACTTTCACTTTCACTTTCATTTCCACAAAATTCACCGTATCACACAACACTAAGATTGCGACTAGTGTTAAGTATTAAAGTCCTCACATCAAAGACAAAGAGATCACACATATAACAGTGATCATTCCTCGGCCACAACCATCAGTTAGAAATAAAATTAGCATCATACCTACAATCAGCTACAAAAACTCACTTGGCACCAAGTTGGCACGTTAACACACATCAAGTCAGAATGACATGTGGAAGACAAAGAAGACCTTGGCCTGTTAATATGTCGCCAAGACAATTTTTGAGCCAACCATATATAAATTACCCTTTTGACAAACTAAACTTTGTATTATGAGTCTAAACCTTTCCTATTTTTGGTTCACTACTAGAACAAAACCCTAAAGTGACGAAATATTTTCGTCACCTAAGAGCATTATTCGTCACCTAAGAAGTTACGTGACGAAATTTTCGTCACCTAAGATCCGTGATTGAAGAACTTAGGTTACGAAATAAATTGATTCGTCACTATACCGGGAACTTACACCACGATTTCTTTTTCGTCTCTATCATTATAAGGTGACGAAAAAGTCTCGTCACCTAAGAAACATATTTAGTCATATAAGTTCTTAAGTGACGATACTTGTTCGTCACGTAACATATTAGATGACGAAATATGTTTCGTGGCCTAAGCTTTGGAGTGACGAAACCTTGCCATCTCAGGTAACGAATTGTCTCGTCACCATAACTCTAACACTACGAAACATGTTTCGTCATTACTTGCTTAGCTGACGAAATCCCTCCGACTGCTGACTATTTGGACATCCATGTAAGGCCACCACATTTTAACTTTCGTCACCTTAGTGTAATATATTTTATTGAAGCTGTTTTGATTAAATTGTTTAATTGTTTATTTTACCTTCAATATTAATTAAAAGAATACAAAATTGAGCAAAAATATATATATATATATATAAATACATTTCATAATCAAGTTCATACAAACCATTCCAAAATATATAAACTACTCATTAATTTCAACTTGTTCATACAAAATATATATTCAAAAACAAACTAGTGACTTAATTATAATAGTTTACTAGACACAGACTAGGAAACTGAGGCAATGTTGATGGAACCATTGCCTCCATCATCATCACGGGGCTGCTGTTGGGGGGGAGCCGGCAGTTGTATGCCAAACTTGTCAGAGAGAAGCTGCTCCATTTGTTGAAGACGAGCCTTAATCTGTGTGTTCTCTTCCCTGGTCTCGCGAGCTTCCTCCTTGGCTTGTCGGGCTTCCTCCACAGCTCTATCAACAATCTCTGCAGCTCGCCTAAAACGTGAAGTGTCGTTCTTGTCTGGCCCTTGGCTCAAACCATGACTGCCTGCAAAGCCCATTCCCCTGATCTCCTTCATGTTTCTATGTTTAAATGTTGTTTCAAACACATTTGCCTGAGTTTGTAGTTAGTCTAAATGAAGGTCAATATCTTCTTCAGAAATGTCAGGGTTCTCCTTCCTCAAATCCCCACGAATATCATCAATCGTCTTCATCAACGCAGCCTGAGAAGTATATGTTTTACAAAAACAATTAATATGGAGAAAGAATGTTGAGGGCAGTATTATAGAATTGCTGAAAGTCACTAATCATAGGATCTTATATAGCATTATTAATTCATCTAGTATAAGTTGTCTTCCAGCCAAGAGACTAAGCAAAACCTAAAACAAGACCAAAAGACAACCCATCTATTCTCTGAGGCACTAATGAATGCAAAGGCAATAAGTGATGTGGTACTTCAATCTCATAATATATGAAGGTGAAAAGCTACAAACTTTAGGAGAACAGCTTTGCATTCATCACCTTCTCAATGCAATTTAAAAACTATTTAGACACATACAAGAGATTAAATGATCGACCACATGGACAGTGATGAAGCAACATTCAGACATATACCACTTACTTGTTTTTCAGCAGCTTCTGGGTTGCGATCTGCGTCATACGCTCGTGAGTGAGATTTAATGAAGTAGAGATGTTCACCCTTGTCCTTTAACTCCTTTTCATTGTAGATGAAAGCCCTTGATCCGGTGTGGTGGTGCAATGTCTTCTTGTTCCGGTTTCTCTTGTTGGCGGCCGATCTTCTCTACAATTTCATCATATGAAGAATGAAATGCAAAATTGACCAGATGGATAGTGATTTGAGCAACAGTAATTAATATGGTGCCATAATAATTCAAAGTCACCAAATCGACAATAAAACCTCCACATTTCAACCAATAAACAATTGCATATACAACTATGGCTTAGTTTGGTATTGAGGTTGCGAAACTTAGTTATTAAAAAGCTGAGTTGTAAAAATAATCGTTTACATACATAACCTATCTAAGCTCTACCAAATAGCCTCATGAACAACGGGAGAATCTCCCAAACACTAGCTTCCCAGAGAGACCAATTGTCCAACAGAGACATGATAATTTGGGGGTTTTCATTTTAAAAATTGAAGATAGTCCAATTGCATATTCTCTAACATAAACTCTTCATGTATAAATAAGGTAATGCTACAATCAGGGAAAACAGAAATTCAGGTATGTTTTTGTATTCAATTATATCAATAACAGAATTTCTTAATTTTTGATTCTCAGAAGTTTATTTTGCAGTTGTGTTAGTCATATTTACTTTTGCTATTTTTCTTTTCAGTTGATAGCTATTGTTAGGTCTATGCATGAATGGAGTCTTACTTGCTGAAACAATGTCTTGAGGAACACACATACACAAATCATTCGTGCAACACACTGTGAACACAAAAAATTAAACTGGAATTGGAATCAAAGAAGAAAACAAAAGCTGGGATATACCTGAAATTCCTCCGACTCAAAGTGGTTGATGAGCCATTCCCACTCGTCCACCCTGTGCTCAAACTCCTCTGGGATCTTCCCCGGATGCTCCAGCCTAATAGTGTTTAGCTTGCTCTTCCAGTTTTTGTATACGCTTTTAGCTTTCTCCTCCAGCCATTCCCACATGTTGTCATCATCAGTATCAAACTCATAAAAGACCTGTCAAAATGAACAACATTAATATACAAACAACATTTCTTATTTTATAGTAGAAATTTTTCTTACTAAGATTTTAGTGTGCAGCTTCTTCTGCTCATGATCCTCATACTCAGCCCAACTTGCGGCCATCATGCGAACATTGTCCCGTAAAATGTAGCCAACATCATGCGTCAACATGCTGTTTAACTCTTTACTGTGTGGACCATGGCAGAAATCATCCCATGTTACTTTGATCCTCTTACCAGTCCTCTTGAATATCGCCTCGGCTTTAACGCCTCGCACCTTCCCCCGTCTTTTTTTGTTTGGAGGTGCTGCAAGAAAAAGAATACCTGGATGAGACATACATGAAACCACACAAGAGAGGATAAAAACAGACCAACCAATCACTAATTAATATTCATCCAACCCCGATCCACACGTTTGGAAGGTCAATTCTATAATCATGCATCTTAAAGAAGAAACTCCCATCATTCATATATAGTATGGCAATAAGCCTTGGACAGTGGACTGCTCCAGCGTAGAGCAAATTAGTTGATACACTATGAGAATGAGAATTACCTCCTTCAGGAACAGGTTTGCAGCGAGCGCTGATCTTGCATGCTGATTGGGTTCGCTCACTCGATGCTGGGGGTGCTACTTCGTGGACCAAGGGCAGTGGTGGAGGGAGAGGAGGTCCCATACTAGTCGGAGGCGCCATCGAGGGGCCCTCTCCGTTGCGTCGGTATTGCTGTTGTAACGCCTCCCTCACTCGCTGAGTCTGTTCCTGCTGTTTCTTCCTCTTCCCACTAGTCGGTGGCATAGTGGATGTCGATGGATCTTGAGGTCGCGATGGATGACGGCACTGGCGGGGGAGACCTAGGAAGAAGAGATGCGGGGGAAGCTTGCGGTGGGGGATCAGAAAATGACACGATTTAGGGATTTCAGGTTTATGAGCAAGGGGATTTGGGTTTTATTAAAAGAAACCCGACCCACGAAAATGACTTCTCCGTCACTTAAGTAAACTTCGAACTTTGGCCCAAACAATTGGCGGAATTTTAACCCGCCAAATATTGAGTACTTAGGTCACCAAACAATGTAATATCGTCATCTAAGTGAACTAAAATTTTTTAAATTTTGGGACTTGGTTGAGGAAATAGGTAGATCGTCATCACACCTATTCATAAAAAAAAAGCAGAAAAAAAAAGCATTCGGCATTCCAAAAACTTAAAACAATTTATCATGAATATTGACACCAACTACAACAAAATGGACAAGAAACTATAGCTCATTAGCTCTGTCAAAAACCAAAAGATTTAGTGCTTTACACACCAACACTTTTGTGAAGGCACTTTGGTTACTGGAAAGCTGCTAACATGAGTTCAAGTTAAAGGGCCTTTTGGCCTTCCATAAGCAATCTTGATTCATACACATAACAACAAGCCAGCAATACAAGTGTTGGGACAATTGATGCATCTAAACATGTCCCTTTGGACCATCACCCACACAACATCAGAAACATGGACATCATTATCCACAAATTGATTCAAGTGTTCACAGTAAAACCAGAACCAAACCTAAATCATATTCAAGAACTCGAAACCTTGGACATTAACAACAAGGCAGAGGGAAATGCTAGAGTTCAGTCTACTCACCAAAGACAGTGTCAATAATACTTTGGATCACATCTCCTTTAGCCTCAAGTACCCCTCCCCCATAGCTCAAGAATGTCAAAAGGTGGGCCGGTAGTTTGTGTCATACATAATCTTCATCTTCTATATCATCATCTTCTTCATCTTCTTCATCCTCGTCATAGTAAGGCTCCTCATCTTCCTCTTCATCGCCCTCTTCATCATCCTCATCAGATGTAGGAATCGTAATGAACTCATTCACGTGTATGTAATGGGGGTCGTTGTTGATGCGAATGGTCTGAGTATCAGGAATATGAGAGGTAGAAGCTTCTTGATATGGTTCTGTCGCCTCAATTTCATCATCAGTTGCTCTGTCATCATCCCCCTCAAGTATAGATGCACTCCATATGTTTCGGTGAGACATCACATTTGCCACTTTCCAATCCCCACCTTCCTTGGGATCATCAAGATAAAACACCTGTCGTGCCATGGTGGCAAGAATGAATGGCGCATCCTCATACCAGCTTGTGGCTGTATTCACTGATAAAAAACCATGATCCATCTTCGTACTCCTCGGTAAACTTGGGTCAGTGTTGAACCATTTACACTTGAATAACACAACTGGCATGCCAGCTCCATATAATAATTCGACAACAGAGAGTAGGACCCCATAGTAGCAAGTTTCATCCCCCTCTACCATGACCCCATAGTTTTGAGTAACCCGGTCCTCATCCCGGTGGAATGTGACAAACTTAACACCGTTGACAAAACATCCCCCACGTACACTGTGATGTTGCGGCTTACAAGCCAAATGGTGTAACTCTTGTGAGTATTCAGTGTTGTTCTCATGTTGTAACTCTTCCATCTGGAAAAGAATTAATGAATAACTTGCAAGTGTTGGGACTATATATGTAAGTAATATCGCCAAATAAAGAAACATAGATTGAACTTACCCAATTAAGAAAGTAATCAGGAAAAGTTTTCTTCTGCATCTCTTCAGCTCCATATGGTTGTCTTGCTTTGATTTTTGCCAAATGTTTATTTTTGTAGTATTCTACCTCGGAGCAGTGGTCCAACACGCACCAATGAGCTTCACGGAGCTCATTTGTTGTTAACTTGTATGAATTTGGTAAGTTACCAAATAAACGTACAACGTCTGAAACAACTGATAGATTGAATTGATGTGGAATAGAGTCTCTAGATGACTCCGCCTCTGTTGCGTTACTGCGATATAAGTCACCGTAGGTTACACACTCATTTAAGAGGTATGCATTTGCAATTGATCCTTCTGGTTTCCCTCTGTTGCGGACGTATTTTTTGTACTCCCCAAGTTGTCTGAAAATTGAACTATTAGTATTAATGTGCAAACAATAATATGTAAATGTGAACTGGCATACTTTAAAGCGTGCAATGTACCTTTCTTGTGGAAACATCCAGGTATAGTGTACTGGACCAGTCAGCAACGCCTGTTCTGGTAGATGGACCATGAGGTGAATCATGACGTCAAAGAAAGCAGGCGGGAAAATCCGCTCCAACTTGCACATGATGTAGACAATGTCCTCTTTTAATTCAAGAACATCTGACTTCTTTAGCTCTCTAGCGCATAACTGCTGAAAGAATCTAGACAACGCTACTAAAGGCTCCACCACATCAGGACGCAAATATGGTCGAATTACCACTGGGAAAAGACGTTGCAGCATGATATGACAGTCATGAGTCTTTAATCCAATTAGCTTGTTCTCCCCCACTTTAACACATCGAGATATATTTCCTGCATAACCATGAGGATACTTAATAGCTTCAAACCATTTGAAATGTTTTTTCTCATTAGCTGGATTAACCCTGTAAGGTGCAAGAGGCATTTTCAGGGTTGGCCCCGACCCCGACTGTTTTAGCCACAAGTGAGGGCGTATGTTCATCATTTGAAGATCTTTCCGCGCCTTCAGAGTGTCCTTAGTCTTATCTTTAAAACCGAAAACTGTTCCCACAACGCTGTCACAAACATTCTTCTCTATGTGCATGACATCTAGGCAGTGTCTGATTCTCAATTTCTTCCAGTAAGGCAATTCGAAAAATATACTCTTGTGCGTCCAGTTCTCTAGTCTAGAAGGACGTTTTGGATTCCGTGCCAAAATTGAACGATCACTGCTAAGACGTCTTAAATCAAAAGAGTTCAACATGTCCAGAATCCACTCACCAGACCGCTCTCTGGGTTTTTGACCAAACTCTTGCTTCCCATCGAATGAAGCCGCATCAAATCGCTAAGGGTGACCAGCCGGAAGCCAACAACGGATCCCCAAGAAACACACCTTTCCAGCGTGATAACTAGAATTTATGTCCTCTAAGCAGATTGGACAAGCCCTGTAACCATGTGTGGTTTGAGACGATAACATCCCGTATCCAGGAAAATCACTTATGGTCCAAATCACTGCTGCTTTCATCCTGAATGAAGTTTGACTATACTTGTCAAAAGTAGGGATACCATTTTCCCATAATTCTTTCAACTCGTCAATCAATGGTCTCATGTACACATCAAGACACTTTCCTGGAGAATAACGACCTGGAATTAACAATGTCAGCAAACTAAATTCCTTCTTCATACACATGTATGGAGGTAGGTTGTACACCACAACAATCACAGGCCAAATACTATAAGACAAATTCATGTTTCCAGAAGGATTAAACCCGTCTGTTGCAAGTCCAAGTCTTACATTTCGAATGTCTGCTGCAAAATCAGGAAAACATCTGTCAAATGATTTCCAAGCCTCCCCGTCTGCAGGGTGTCTGAGAATGTCATCATTTGTCCTCTTTACCCCATGCCATCTCATCTTTTTGGAAGTGTGTGAAGACATGTACAAACGCTTCAACCTAGGAATCAATGGGAAATAACGGAGTATCTTTACAGGAACCCTTCTCTTCTTAGAAGTCTTCCACCTCGAAGCATTGCACACTGGACAATTATCTAGGGTTTGGTTGTCAACTCCATAAAACAAAACACAGTTATTCTTGCATGCGTCGATAGTCTCATAACCAAGGCCAAGGTCTTTCAAAATACTCTGTACCTTTTCAAAGCTGTGGGGCAGGTTGTTTTCCGGAGGAAGCAACTTCCTGATATTCACCAAATTACGGTTAAAGGACACATTCGACCATTTACTAGAAACTTTAGTTTTAATCTGATCGATGATGGCACCCAAGACAGTTTCTTTACATCCTCGGTACAATGGCGTCTGCGCTTCAGCAATTAGCCTGTTATACTTATCATAATCACCATTGTGAACATGTGAAAAAGCATGATCTGCATCAGTGGTATCATAAACAACCTCATCCTCATGTCTTGAAGCAAACGAAGGAAAAGCATCTTGTACAATGTCCATAGAGGGATCCACATGAGGGCCGATACTACCTCTAGATGAGCTAGCATGTTGAAAGTATCCCGCTCGGATTTCTTCCATGGTAGGTTCATGATCTAATGTCTCACCATGCATATTCCATGTAGTATAACTACGCATTATACGTCTTGTATTCAGGTGTTCGTGGATTTCGTAAATCGTCATCCACTTAGTATTGTGACATTCCACACATGGACACTTGTGTACATTTCTCCCCTCAGCATGTTCAAGTACAAATAACAAAAAATCTAGAATACCTTGTTGGTATTCAGGGTTCCCCCGGTCGTACTGCATCCATCTCTTGTCCATGTTCTGTCATAGAAACAACAAATAAGCGATAGTTCAAAACACATGGTTAAGCATATAAGAGATCTCTAGTCATTTAAAGAGGAGAGAAATTTAAAGAGGAAATGAGTAACAAACAGAAGAAGTTTGAAGTTAAGGTCTTTAGTCATTTAAGAAAATGAACTAATCCTCAAGGTTGATAAACATGCTTGCACCAAATTCAGAAATTTTCAAACAAGATTTAACTAAATATGTTATGGAGAAAGCATCCAAAATCTGGGTGTTTTTCAAAATCAAGCTCAATAAAAACAGTTCCAGATTAAAAGAGCTTGAAATTTCAGTTAAAAAGTAACATAATTTTAGCAGACTAGATAACCATTTGGAAAAAGGAAATTAAAAGGATCAAGTTACTTTACAATTTGGAAGTATCAATAACAAAATGAAGAGTTAAAGGGATCCAAAACCCACAGTTTGCAACAAAGAGCCGCAAATCTTAGAAATTTTCAGGAAATGGGTAGTAAGAAGGAAAAATTCACCAACAATTGACATGTCAATATTTTCAACTGAAATTCTCCAAAATTATAATAGACAAGCAAAGCTAAGACCTGGCAAAATTTCAAGTCAAACAGAGACCAAATGCATAGTCAAACAAAGATCCAAAGTGACTGAAAAGATAGTTTCTGCAGAAGTCCTGAAGCACTGTGCAAACTTTGAAATAGCATAACTTTCTCATATCAACTCCGTTTTACATGAAACCAGAACTAAAACGATCATTGAAGAGTCTATTTTTAACTGTTAAGAATTGAGATTAAAACAAGTAGGATAAGTATTTCGAAAATCACGAAAAAGCCCACTGGTTCAGCTCTACTAGTCTTTGAGGCATTTTATCAAACACGTGGTGTGCACTATGTAAAACCCAATCTAATTCAGTTTTAGGCATGTAATTAGAGTTACCAAACCTATCAAATTGTCAGAGGTGCATTCATAAGATCATTGGACACAAAGGAATATAACTTCAACGGAAAGAAAAGGGTTTTTACCAAAGGAACGTAAGCACTGATCGATGTTGATGCGAAGTAGACAGACTCAGCTATTTGAAGGCCTAGGATCCTCTGTTGGTTCTAGGCCTGGCAATAAGATTCACAGGGGTTTAGAACATATTCACAGATAGGAACAATTTAGAAGCCGCTGTTAAAGCAATTAAGCAAGTGACTATGATTTATTTTTTGCATTCCAAGCTACTGCCAACCAAGCTCTAGACAAGAAGCCAAGCAAAACTAGGCCATTAAATTAATATGGTCAGGCTGCAATACAAAATTCACTTGCCAAACCTAGCTAACTGGTCCATGGCATGCCGCAGCAACATGCTTTACGGTCTCTACTGAATCACAGAACAAAAAACAAACATGCTATCTATGACCAAGCAGAGTCTTCCTTACAAATTCATGCTCTACAATCTAAATCAACCAATGCAGCTGTGCATAAAAATAAGGTCTCCATGCTCTTATCAAAAGTTCCAGCTTCCATTTAAAGTTAAGAAGAAGATAAGCACTTTAAAGGATAGGCAGACATCCACAAACTTTATTTCGTCACCTAACAAGTACAACACTATGGTGACGAAAAAGTAATTCGTCAGCTTAGATATAACATAGATGGCGAAAAAAAATTTCGTCAGCTTAGCACTCACTTAGATGACGACTTGGCTGACGAAACAGCAATTCGTCACCCTTATTGACTTAGATGACGAAATATTTTACTTAGGTGGCTAATTACTTTTCGTCATCTTAGTATTGTCTTAGGTGACGAAACTTATTTATTTCGTGACCTAAGAACATTTTTCTAGTAGTGGTTATAGTGCAAGGATTTGCCCACTATATTATGAGGAAAGATATATATTTTAAAGTTTACAAACACTTGTATATATCTATATTTCTTTGACAAAAGAGTCTGTTTGTATCTTGGTTAGATTCAAGCAAAAAAACTCATTTTACCGCTGGCGACGCTAACCCTAGTCTAGGGTTTTTGAACGTTGACAAATTTGATCCTCTTTCTAGTATGGTAGATCATCGACCCCCTTCCCCCACTCAGTCTATGAATAGTCTCAACTCTTTGGCGTCTGACTGAGGGCAGCTGATCCTCTATTCCCAAAAGCCTATTCCCTTCTCTGTCTCCCATTGAATTCCTGACACTTGCATTATCAGCCTAATCATCCTAACAGACTTTTAATCTATGCTAACCCCGTTAAACCCATTCTAACCCTATTCTAACTCTTCTCTAACCCTATTCATCCTACTCTGTAATACAACTCAACTTAATTTACTGTTACTGTTGTGACCAAGATGCATGAGTGCAATTGGTGAGCAAAATCAAAAACAAGACGATAGAAAAAAATGAACCATTTGAATTTGATATCATTTCTCATCAATAACTGATCCTCTATTCCCAAAAGCCTATTCCCTTCTCTGTCTCCCATTGAATTCCTGACACTTGGCATTATCAGCCTAATCATCCTAACAAACTTTTAATCTATGCTAACCCCGTTAAACCCCTTCTAACCCTATTCTAACTCTTCTCTAACCCTATTCATCCTACTCTGTAATACAACTCAACTTAATATTTTCTGGAGGATCTCATAACTAATATTTTCTGGGCTGATGCAAAGATGAAGGTAGACTATGATTATTTTGGTGGTGTAGTATGTTTTGATACCACCTACAGGAAAAATAAAGAAGGAAGGCCATTTGCAATGTTTGTTGGTGTCAATAATCATAAGCAAACACTTATTTTTGGTGCTGCATTGTTATATGATGAGACCACTGAAACTTTCAGATGGTTGTTTGACACATTTGCAAAGACAATGTTGGGGAAGAAACCAAAGAGCATATTGACTGATCAAGATCCCGCCATGGCAAAAGCCTTAGCTTCCCAATGGCCATAAACACATCGTCGGCTATGCATTTGGCACATATACCAAAATGCAGCTAAGCATCTTAGTAGTGTCTTTGAGAAGTTTAAGGATTTTGCTAGAGACTTTAGCAGTATCATTTATGATTATGAAGATATTGAAGACTTCTTAATTGCTTGGAAGAAAATGCTTGAAAAGTACAATCTGCAAGAAAATAAATGGTTAGACCGTTTATTTGAGTTGAAGGAGAAATGGGCTTTAGTTTATGGGAGAGAAACATTTTGTGCAGATATAACCACTACTCAACGTAGTGAAAGCATGAACAACTGTATAAAGAGGTATGTGAGTTACAAGTATGATTTGCTGCGATTTTTTCGTCACCTTCAGAGATTGCTTGATGATCGTCGTTATAATGAGTTGGTAGCTGATTTCAAAGCAACTCATACAACCCCTGCATTAGCATTCCCAGTGAAAATATTGAAAAATGCAGCAAAAGTTTACACACCAACAGTTTTCCAGTGGTTCCAAACTGAGTTATGTAAAGCTCATGATTATAGCTTGAAGCTATTTAGTGACATTGGAACGATGAGCATATATGAAGTTACTGCTCATGGAAAGCGTTTTCACCATGTTGTAACATTTGACTCGGGCGATAATACTATTTCATGCAGTTGTAAGAAATTTGAGTTTGCTGGAATTTTATGTTCACATGCTTTGAAAGTCTTGTCAGCAAATAATGTAAAGACCATTCCTAGTCAGTACATCTCAAAGAGATGGAGGATGGATTTCAAAGATGAAAGAGCAAAGGTGTCTTCTCCAAATGCAAATGATGATGATCAAGAGGCAAAAATTGCGAGGCGTTACAGAGAATTGGCTCGATTACATGCTGAAATTGCTACAACTACTGCTGAAACTGATGAAGCTTATGAGATTGCTATAGTGGCTCTTAACAAGACATTAGTAGATGTGAAGGCATCTTTGAAGGAAAGGACCAATCAAGAAGCACCTCAATTTAAATCTCAAATCATTAATAGTGCACCTGAGGATGTTGTTGATGATCATAGGGTGAGAGGAATCAAGGTAAGAGAGAAAATTGTTCGTAAGGAGGATTCTATTCGACCAAAAAATGCTCTAGAAAAGCTCTTCGCAAAAAAAAAGGCAGAAGAATGATGTTGGTACCTCATCTAGACACCAAAGAGAACCAGAATTAGAACATTTAAATATGAGTTCAACATGTGTTTCTGCTACACAAGATCAACTTCATTCCACGCAGATGTAGTTCACATCACTTGCTAATTTGCCTCCCCAAATGCAATTTGCATCTCCATTTCAACATGTCCAGGTGACCGGGTTTCTTTATGTGTCTAAATGTTTGTTTTTTCACTATTATATTTCCGGCATGATGGATTAATGTTTATTACTTTTACTGGATGTTTATGTCTGGAACTTTAAATATATCAACAGGGTTTTGGAGGCGCCAATGTTGGAATATATTATCTGCAAGGTTCTATGACGAACTATCAGCAAGGTTGCATAACAGGTATTCATATTTGAAATACTTACTATCCTCTTCCCAACTGTTTTGTTATTGTATAATTTCGTAAAATTTTATATAAGTATATTGTGCGAGTGTAGGCACAATTTCTTTTGAAGAAAGAGTAGACAAAATCATAAGCCTCCATCGAGATCAATTATGTCAAAGAGCATATACTGCACCTCCATGAGATGAGAGTTGAAGTTTTGATTTCTAGCTGGACAAACTATTATGTAGAGACATGATATGAACCTTATTATTATTATTTTTTTGCTTTTTAATTTTGCAATACATCTTACTGATGAGAAATGATATCAAATTCAAATGGTTCACTTTTTTCTATCGTCTTGTTTTTGATTTTGCTCACCAATTGCACTCATGCATCTTGGCCACAACAGTAACAGTAAATTAAGTTGAGTTGTATTACAGAGTAGGATGAATAGGGTTAGAGAAGAGTTAGAATAGGGTTAGAAGGGGTTTAACGGGGTTAGCATAGATTAAAAGTCTGTTAGGATGATTAGGCTGATAATGTCAAGTGTCAGGAATTCAATGGGAGACAGAGAAGGGAATAAGCTTTTGGGAATAGAGGATCAGCTAGCCTGACTGAGGGTCTATGGTTGATACTTAAGATTTTATTGAGAAGAAGTAAATTAGAGTGAGTCAAAAAAAAATTAATGTGTTTATTTTTTTATTTTTTCTTCCAGTGACAAATTATGTAAATTAAATAAGAGAAAAGTATTATTATCGATCCTACTTGATAACCTAAATAATGTGTTGTTCAATCGTATAGGTGGGTTCATTTAATCTAAAACGTATCTACAAATTAAATTTGGTGTACAACGAAATACCCCATGAGAATGTTCCTAATGGACTGCAAGTTAATTGCCACATTACCCATTTCCGGTCTCTCTGGCAGACTTGCTAGAACACAATTCCAATACCAAATATCCAACTCAAGCACTCCTGAAGGGGACGGGTAATATGGCCGTCTTCTTGAAGAAAGAGTCTTGGATATGCAATCTCTTTAACTCCGGCGGGTAAAGCCATCTCAATGGAAGTACGAAGATCGCGGTCGTTGAGAAACATCTGGTTGCTGGCCTTCTTTCCTTTAAACATCTTTAACCGTAGAATACCAAAGCTATAGACATCCCCATATGTTGATGCCTCACTTCCCTTTTGTACTCTACTATATTCAGAAATTAGAATTTTGTCACAAACGAGAATTGTATTTGATGGAAGCCACCGAACATGCATGAAGTATCAAGTGTCAGTGCATTTGATCAGTTTACTAGTAAAGCAAGATCAGCAAAAGATGGAAGAAGGAGAAATGGAATTGTGCACAGCATGAAAAAACTTGATTACCTGGCGCCACATAGCCAACAGATCCTGTGTTGGGTTTCGATGGAAATCTTGCTAATCCAAAGTCGGAAACAAGTCCAGTCAACTGGCCGTCTAAAAGAACATTGCTTGGCTTGATATCACAATGAACTATTGGTGTTGCACAATGATTGTGGAGATAATCCAATGCACAAGAAACATCTATGGCAATGCCAAGCCTCTGAAGAAGATTTAAATTCTTGGGTGGATTTTGTGTTCCAAATCTTGGATGCAACCATTCCTCCAAACTTCCATGCCATGGCATGAACTCATAAACCAGAGCTTTGAAATCATTACCACGAACATCAATACTTGGACATGATGTTACAATCTTCATTTCCAAAAAAAAAAAATGATGTTACAATCTTGACGATGTTGCGATGCCTGATATTTCTAAACATCTCACATTCGATTATAAAACTATTAGAAACTCCCCAGCGTGATAGGTTAAACACCTTCACTGCAACAATTCCAACAGGTCGATTAACGGGATATAGAGCTACTTTATAAACAGACCCGAAACTACCCCAACCAACCAAATTTGCGGAAGAGGTTTATCGGTGGCTTCTGAAAGAGTATTGTATGAAACCCTTAAAAATCCGAGTAAATCCATAATGTTCTGCTTTTCTTCTTTCCTCCAAAACAAAGAAACAACGAAGAGAGCACCATATATAGGTACTAGTCTGTTTAAAACTTTAAAGACTCGTCAATGAGGAAGCTGGAGAGAGTGATTTCAATACATATGATGATTTTTGGGTGTGAAATTGGTTAGTTTTATCAGATGCATTCATATAAAATAATGACTACAAAGGAGGTAGATGAATTGAGGAACCTGCATGCTCAATATATAGTTTCAGGTTGACTTGCTTCTCCTAACAAGACTTTACTTGCAGGCTGCTCAATGATTGCAGACACAATTTATGGAGAGAAGACTTGGTAAAGAAGATTAATTTTACTTCCATGCGATTGACCAAATAATTTCAAGGTTGCTTCGGAGTTGAGAGAGCTAAAGTAGCGCATGAAATTGGGAAGAAATGTTAGAGAAGGTGAAGCTAGATGAGTAGAAAAGCAAAGGAAAGCTATGTGAGATTCTTGGAAATTCATTATGATCCCGATTTCCGACTTCAACTAGTCTAAAATACGATACCAAGATTAAGTCGAACAGATATTTCTTCCTAATTTGTAGTTGTATAATATTTTTACACAATTGCAAGTTTTCAAATTCAGAATGAAATTAAGATGACTCCATCTGTCTCCTTGTTAACAAAGTAGGACCGTTAATCGGTCTCAGTTCCTTCTTTGGAACCGAACCGTTTTATGCCGGTTCAGTTCGGTTTTTGTTACAAAAATAGTGTAAAAAACACTGGAACCGAACTGTGTAAAATATATACAGTTCAATTCGGTTCAACTCAATGAAAATTATCAGGAACCATTGGATCCGTAAGGTGTATTCTTGACCGTTAGATTTATATGTTAGGGTAAGTATACACAGTCAGTCTTACTCTGTCCCGCACAATCGATTTCTCTCCCAGACCTCCTTCATCTCCCAGTCATCCTTCGTCTCTCAGACCTCCCAGTCCGCCTTCGTCTCCCCAACTCAATTTGGCTGCAGTGATCATCTTCTTCGTCTCCTATTCTGCAATTGTTCAGAATAGAAGCGATATTCCTCTTCTTTTTGTAATCAAATGAACAAGCAGGTGGTTCAGCAATTGCAGGACCTGTACGGTCAGGATCGCATCGTAAGTAGAAGCTTCTATATAGTTGTGGATTTTGAGTTTAGGGTTTGATTGATTTGGTTGTTTTTATGTTGACGTGTTGATGCAGCTGCTGCAAGCTAGACCGAAGAAGCTCAGTTTGGGTGAGTGTTGTAGTTCTTTAATTAAAAACTTGTCTGGTTTGAGATAGATAACTTGGATTTGGTAAATGAAATGTGGATGCAATACATTGTTGTTAGGTTTGGTAACCAATGCTTTCGTTGTTTGCGATTTTGTAGGAACGACTTACATTCATGGATTGAAGCATGCGTCTGGGAATTTTGTTGTGATAATGGATGCATATTTGTCCCGTCATGTAAGTTGATCATCATTCTGATATGTCTTTCTTGGATATGCTTAATTTCTTTGATTAAATTTGTTAAGTGGGCGATGAATGTTTGTTTTGTATAAATGAAGAATTTGAATCCTATTTGTGTTGGGTGATATTGTAATGCCATTTTTGGTGTTGATATTGTTGCATCAAGTGGAAATTTCGTGTTAGATCAGTCTTGATATCAGGTGCAAGTGTTGTTCAAGTCATGGCTATTTTGTGATTGTAAAGTCTTTTGGTTTTTATTCCATCTCTGGGCAACACTCTCTGCTTTGCTATAAGGCATGGATTTTTAATGTTTGGACCCAGAAAGTTTTGATAGTGTTCTATCCTTGATAGAGTTGATAATCTCATATCAACACGTTGACTGCATTTTCTTTATTTCTTATAGCATATAATCATATGGTCTTTCCCTCATTCCCATTCAATAGTTTAGGACCAATGTTTGAAATTTGAGACTGATGGCAAAGTGTTTTAGGATAGTTAAAAAATCATTGGTATAGAGTAGAGGATTATAGGATGCTGATCATGTTAGTACTGTAGTGCATCCTTACAATTGAAAAAAAAAAAAAAAAAAAGTGGCCGGCCAAGTACATGTTAAGTCTCAAGTTCATGTTTTTTAATTGAGTTCCTCATGTCTTAAGCTTCAGGAAGTCAGAACCTTGAAAGAACCAAACAGGGAACGGTTCCTAACTGTTCCTACTCTCAGAAACCCAAAAACCGAACCGTTTAAGTAGTACGGTTCGGTTCCCGGTTTCATTTTTTTAGGTCATTTTAGAACCGTTTACAGCCCTATAACAAAGCATGAGTCTGACATTAACTAACCCTAGCTAGCTAGTTATGGATGCAAATAAAGAAAGAAAACAAGCGAGACAGATACAATGCTGGACATTATTATACCAAATGAAAGACAATGATGACAAACCAGCATAATTGAATCATTATTTTTTTATTAGATCATAATATTGCAAAGTAGGGCATGGAAATACTTAATCCTTGATTCCTTATGTCTGTGATCTCTATTATTGAGTTATTTGAATTGAACAAAACCTACCTCGAAGACAATTCTCAACCAATCGCAGTTGGCCTCGCAAACCTCCAAAACTGTACTTCAGGAAACCAACAAACCCTCAGTTTAGTATCCAAATTACTCTAAAATTTGGTAAAATTATTAATTATATACAAGGAACTGTCAGGTAAATGGGAAATGGTCATCAGAATATCTAGTATCAGCTCAGTTGTCAATTTCGTTCCTGTGTTTCTTATATTGCAGCAGTTAGATGAGCAGGTTACCTTTCTGTTTTCATCGATCTTGAACTTTATAATCGCCAAACTTCTAATACGCAAACCAAATATAGGTATGAGCTTGCATGTTGGAATCTTATCCTTTTGGCCACAACGTCTGCAATACAAAGAGTCCCAAGAGATATGCTAACTCCTATGTTCATGGACTCTAGCAATTTATTTGGTTGACTTTAATTGACAGTTTCATCACAACACACTATGAAAAATATAAATTTGAAAAAAAAAACTCGTAGCTCGTTTGGCGTCATGAATGGTGGTGCATGCTAATCGTTTAAAACGACTGCGAAGACTTGGTGAGTAATATCTGAAAAACAGATTCTTAATTGATAATAAATAAGCTTCTGAGAAAAGTCGAAAACTGCATTCTGTTTAGGGTCCTTTGGATTAATCCACACAGTGACACAGGGTCTACCATTTACGCAGCTCGATCCCAACTGAAACCTCTCACCTCTCCAAACGTGGATGTCATGCATCCACCGGACTCTTTCTTTCTAGTGTGTTCTACTGTAGTTAGTCTTCTTCTATCACCTACCCCAGTTCCTTTAATGCGATCCAAACGGCAACAATAACCAACAATAGAACAAGATAAATCTGAAAAAGAAACTGGCAAAAGTGATATAACACTCACAATTCCAAAGCGAGAGTTTCCGATCAGTGATTTTAGTCTGCAAGTTATACAGCACAGTTTAGCTAGAATGGTCCATACTCTACGTCTAGCTTATGGTCCAGAGAAGTCTCTTAGTCATTTCATCGTATACACTTGGAAATATTTGAGAAATTGAACCTCGAAACCTCATCTGATATTTGCCTATCAATAATTCTGATAAATATGAGAGATATTTCGATTGAGATAGCAATTTTAATGGCTTAAAGCAACCGCTTAATTTGGCCCTACAATCTTGTGGCCTTGTCTATTCTTTCCCCGTCAATTTTGTTGTACCATATTAGTACCCTTGTTAACACGGAATTTACTCCAAAGAATATTGCAGAATAAAGATGAGGAGGAAAGGAAGAAAGGAAAAGAATACAAAAGAATGGAAAAAGAAAAGCTCTCGAGTACTCTTGAGTGAGTAAACTCTATTTTTTCTTTAATATGATTCCTACACAAAATTAAAAATGACCACTTTGCAAGCCACATTAACTCTAAGAAACTTTTCATCATCATCATCCATTATCACCACCTCACCTTTTCCATCATCTTCCAATTAACAACCAAAACACAAAAAATAAGAAACAAAGACTCCAAAATTTCCACAATTGAAATTGGGTCTCAAAACCTATTCTAGCACAAGATACAATCTTTGATCGACCGGTTTCTTGATGATCATCAAACCCTAAAGCACCCTCCTACGTGGTGGTGATTGTGGTGGCCGTGAACTGACCGCTCCCTATCAATCATGCCCTGAACGTACCGGAATTCCTGCACATGGCAAGGGATGGTGATGGTGCCCTTCTGATCAAACCCGTACTCCTCCTCGGCTTCCTTCAAGAGCTGAATGAAGAGCGGGTGGTTGAAGTAAAGCACAGGTACCACGAACCTCTGCTGCTCTTCTCCCAGGCCTACCTTGATCGCCAGACACCCCTTCGGAACGTCTCGGCCATTCACCTGCTTGTTCTTGTGGTTGTTGTGATGATGAAGGTGAGGGAGGTGTATATGGAAATTCGTACCCATATCTGAAAATTAAAAAACCAACCCGGAAAAGAGAAAGGAGGAAAAGAAGGCGAGGAGGAAGATCGCAGAAACAAACCCTAGTGCCCTAGCTAGATGAAGAATCTCAGAGGAAAACGCAGGAGAAGGGCCATGGATCTGAGGCAGCGATGGCTTGCTTGAATAGGGTTAGGGAAGAGTAACTGAGAGACCGCGGTACGTTGGTCATGTTCTATAGGGACTTGTTCAAGTGCAAAACGTATACGAAGAAGAAAGGGAGTTCGGATATATAGAGGAAAGATTCCAACATAGCCACGTGCTCTAATCTTCTGAGCTACAGGCCCCACCCCGTCTCCACTGGATATGATGATCCCGGGAGTACCCTAAAAGAAAGGAACCTTGCCTTACACTAGTTTACTGGTCTAAACAGCTAACCGGGATGAGAACAAGTAACTATATTTCAGAAGTTCTCGATGCTGGTCGAATCTCTTGAATAGACTCGTTTTATAGTGGGCCGGGCAGAAATACACCAAATATAATTAGGGTTCCGTAATTTTGACTCAAATTGGTCTCTTCTCACACAATCTGAATGAGGATCAATCCTCATCATGAAGATCCTCATCTTTTGGGAACAATACATGAGATAAGAAAGTGTGCGATTTATATGCTGCCTAGGGCAAACAAACACACACAGTAACGTACATAGACTTGTAGATACGGCTACCTAAGAATATTGTGCCTCCTCCTCCGTCCGACAACGAGCTTCCTTAGCTGTCTTCGGACGGGATTGGTTGTTCTCATGTGGGACGTTGTGATGGTCGGGCTCCTCAATCGATTGTGTGATTCAGGAGTTTGCAGCTGTGGTTGCTAGTGAGGAGAGGAGGGGATATCGGCAACGGTGGCGAACAGCGGCGGCTCCTTTGCAGTGTGGAGGACGGTGAACAAGAAGTTTGGTGGAATCCATCAAGGGGTCATCAGATCTGGTTCCGCCGAGTCCTTGGATAGTGTTGAGTGTCACAGACATGTATTTGCTGTCACAGACATGTACTTATGTGTTTATTACTCCTATGAGTTTGATCAAATTCTGGGATATCCTATTGTGCTAACTACTGCTAACCTACTTTTGTTATCTGTCGTAGTATGAAGAGTATGGAGAGGACTGTGTGGGGATGCTTGATGGCATGTTCTCTTTCGTGCTGCTGGATACCCGCGACAACAGCTTCATTGTTGCTCGTGATGCTATTGGAATCACTTCCCTCTACATGGGCTGGAGTCTTGATGGTAATAGCAAAACCCTGTTTCTGATGAAATTCTACTTTTCCTTTTGTGTTGAATATATGTGACAATAAAATTGTTCTCTTTTTACATGATGTGATAGTGTTGAGTGTCGAATTTACGTTCAATACATAAGGAATCATAATATGACCTATTTTTTGAATACGAAAGACACAAAGGTTCAAGTGGAAGGAAGCCAAGACACGTGGGTGGAGTTTGGGTTTTGAAGCACAACAAGCATAAACCGACAGTGAGGTGTAATGTACAGGAAGGCAAATTCCAGGGACACCCAATGGCAGCCCTAGAACATGTCCATGTTGCCATCTTATGTGTAAGGGACACAGTCACACTCACAACACCCTGTTGTATACATAAACGAAATGTACTTGCAACAAAATTGTAGAGGCTCGATCGAATCTATGAAAATCAGTGGCAAATGCAAAAGGGGTCCTTCTCTTTCGGCTTAACATCGCTTTCTAGTAGGTCCCCGACGACAAGATTTCTCTGGCTTAGAATTAGATGAGTATTTTGTGTGTTAATGCTGGATTTCACTATCTGTATATGGAGACTGCGTGCTGTATAGCATAATCGGCTCCCATTATTGTCTATTTGCACTGGGAAAGATTTTGTATATATGGAAGAGATTTTCCTTCTTCCTAAACGGTTTCCAACTTCCAATTGGGGATTTGACAAGATAAAAGATACATGTACTAGGATTCTAAAATTTCGTAGATGTTTATTCATGAAACAATAATGCATATATCGTAAACGGGTATATATCTGTATGCTAGTGTCAAAATTGAACCCAAATTTGAGCTTCGTTAGTGTAGAGGCTTACAAATACCATGACGGGCATCTTTACTCATGATGACAGATTGGTCATAAACAACCTGTTACAAAAGATAATAATCGTCTAATTTCTTGATACAGAATACAAACTGTCTAAGAACTTAATTGGTGTGGAGTCTGTATAATAGACTGTTACAAAAGTATATCACAATAGAATGTGAAATGTATAGGAAAGAAGTTTATTCATAGTTACAGTGAACTAAGAAATGGTCAGTGTGCTTCATCTATACAACACTTGATTACATCGAGAAAAACTTGTAGGTTACTAATTAAACAATTTCTTCAATGTTCATCGGATTGCACCTTAATTCATGCACCTAGAGAATTCTGACCACACAAGCCTTTGTGAGCGGTATCCGCAATTACTAGCTAGTTCGATCGGTGAGAATTTGAAGAATGAATCCGAAACAATAATTTTAGTGGACAAGTTTCACTTGTATATCTATATGGAAAAATGAGTTTACCTATTATTTTAACTACTATCCACCTCTCAATATATATATATATATATATGAGTGCTTTAAAATTAATCTATTATCTTCGCGTGTATGATTGTGTTTTGGTAGATATATAAAGAGAAATTTTAAATACACATTCATATTAATTAATAATTCAAATTTTATTACATAATATGTTGAATGACCAAAATAGGCATATATCATTATATAAATAAATTTCTACGTCAAAAGTCTTCTTCATATCAATTGCATGTTAAAACAAATTTTATTTCAATCGATCAATATAGTCACAAGCTGGATTCGGTAGTATTCTATTTGGCTATAAATTAGATGACGATATGCCCTACTTTATTGTAAAAATTCATCTCTCTCATTCCACTAATCTTCATAAACAATATTGTAATAGATACTTGATCAATCAACTGCATGCATCGTAACCTACTTCCAAATCCAAAAATTGCTTCAGATGTTCATCATCATCATCAATTCTGTTTGCATGCAATTGTAAGGTACGTATTCAGCAATAACTTCATTCGAAAACATAGCTTGGTCTGCAACAAAAGCCCGTACCTCTAAGCCACGCAAGATTTAAAAAAATTAACAAAATATTAAAGTGAAGAACAAAAAGGAACCCCAAACAAAAGTAAGTAGATGTGCGAATAGAATTTTCTGGGTATAGGTTCGTTCTAGCAGATCTAGAGAAAAATACTTTTAAAAAATGTAAATGTATATTAATTATATATATATATGTATGGTTTTAGAGATTAAGGGCATTTTAGGTATATATAGGTGTGTATTTAGTAAAATTTTGAAATAAAAATTAAACAATTGAGTGTATTAAGTAAGTGTGGTATATTAAGAATTTTGGGGTGTGTATTTAAAATTTATCATACATAATTGAAATGTGTGGTTGGTTAATTAATTGGAAGATTCAAAGCCAAGGAACTAAGTGGGGGATGGAAAAACCGTCCAAAGTGGGGGAGTGAGTATCGCTTTTTTTAGGAAAGCAAAAGAGAAAAGATATTGACATTTTATTCTGTGTTCAGTGGTTTTATATGTGGTTGCTTTCTTTGTGCCTATGAATATTATTCCTCAAACAAAATTTCCTTTGACCTTGGCAAATTAAGGTCAATGGCACTCAAGTAGCATAGCATTGGCACTTCATGATTGTATACGAGATCATTGGATCCATTTCCACCAGGTACAAATACAACCAGTACTAGCTAGCTAGATTAGCTAGTTAGCTGGGAAAGGCATAACTGGCTGCATTCCAAAATGACGTTTATGGTGAATCATGAGTCAAATCTGGAAAAAAAAAATTGGGCACATTGATAGCGTGCTGGGCTTGGTGTTATTTTCAAAGATAAATTTAGGGGGAAAGAGTTAAACTTTAGCCGGGTAAGAACTTGATCTATTGGTGAAGCTTTGTACTAATTCCATTGTGCGAGCTTAATCATGGTGATAAACTTGTCAAAAGAAGAGTGTAGAAGACATTGCCAGTTAGTGGCAGACCGATTGGGTCCAATATATACAACTGAATGCATAAGATCACAGCGGCGAGGAAGGAGTGAAGAAGCTAGCTAGGATGAGTTTGTGTTTTGAATTGAAAATTAACAAGAAAACAATGAAGTTCTAGTTAGCAAGTAATAAATTTATATATATAAAGATTCTTGTTTCAGAGAGAATCATTTAAAATGAAACAAACAAGCAAAAGTATATATAAAGAGAAGATGAACAATACGTTGGAATATTGTTGGCGGGGACTTGGAGGAAGAGCTACACTTCTGTGTTTGATTTCCCATCACATCTGTATGAAAAGATCCATATTCATATTCACAGTTTCCTAATTACTTGTCTGTGATCTATATAAATCAACAGTTTACAAATTACAACAATACAATGTAATAAGACACATGACGATATGCCATTGTTTACTGTTAAAAATTATGATCAATATAAATTCCATGTAGCTTGCTTCCAAATCGATGATTACTTATTCCTGTTTTTCCATTTGTCACGAGTTGGAGCCTAATAATTAAAAAGAAGAACATCACCTGTTTAACAAAGAGAATGTTTTGAAATTTGAACTTAATTGCATAATCATAGAGAAACAATGACCTTAAAAGAACAGGACATCAATGTTTAAAATTATATATATGGATCCATTTAAAAAAAACAAAAGGCTTTTCACTGTGTTCAGCCCATAACACACGTACTGGACTACTGGTATCTCAGTTACTGGTAGCCCAAAAGTTATGTCCTCTAATTGAAATTAGATTTACTCATAGCTCCAGTGGAAGAGAACTGAGAACATTCTCTCAAGGCCTTTCTTCCAAGCGATTCATAGATGGAAATATGAAATTTACAATGAAGCTCATCCTATTGCCATTCCAAGCTTAAACTGTACTCAGCTACAAGCACATGCATATGATGCATCTCCATCAGAACCAGTTTGCCTTGGATCCTCATTCTACTGTCTAAGGTAGGAGTCAAGGTCCCCTAGCTATCTAAAGCTATAGAGGATTACACAGTTTGATTAGCCTACAACTGACTGAACTGAGAATGGAGAACTATTTACAGCTTCCCATGCCCTAGGACCAATAGCCCAAAATTCCAATGCATCATCTCATCTAATTACTAGGAACAATTATCCCAAACCCTGATTCAAATACCAGGATTTGGTACATTAATTAGGGACTTCAGTCTTGGTCAAGTGGAACAATCACACCTCAATTATACACTCATTGAAAGTTGTAGCCATGCATAAAGCTAAAGCTCTTATTGGACACCATTCATCACCCAATTAACCTACCTCTGTCTCTTCTCTTTGTCATTCTGTGGAAAATCATGGCAAAAACAAAGCAATGTAGCTTTCTCTACTATGTAAGTTCCGAAGGTAAAAAAAGATCTAATTTCCTAAAAGGAACTTTTAGTCTTTACAGCAATATGCAATACAGTGATCTCATACTTGCAGTGGATGTATAAAGACCATCAAGAAGAGTGAAAAAGAAGAGCATGGACACCTCTATGCATCTTTGTAATTGAAGCTGGAAAGTGGATTACATACTGCAACTGTACAAGAAGGACAAAGGAATAGTTGCTAGCATATGGGATTGCTTCCTGGAATCCAAACCAGATGCTTTTACATAGATGAGAGTTTTCAGGAAACAGGTAATGTAACAGGGAAAGGAATAAGAAAAATCTTGAAATATATGGTGACTTTAGGAGACCACTAGTTTTGATTAATTATTAATCCCAAGCTCTGAAAGATGAATGTGTCTCTGTAAGATTATCAGAGTAAGATTGTAACTTACTCCAACTCTCCAAGTAATGCTCATAAGTCATAACTGCATGGAAAAACAAATTCCCCCTTGTTCAGACCTTATGTATCAACCTTGTTAGCAAGATCTCGAAATTCGTTTGAGAAGTTGTCATGCATGTATCCGTAATGCAATGCAGAAGCAAAGCTAGAATAGAAATGACAATAGTTAGATACATTAAGAAATGCAACAACTGAATCATCAACCGGTGAAACCAGCTTGTTGAAGAATATGCATGCATCAGCTTGGTTTTCTTGCATAATATGCTCCAATTTGACTTGCTCAGGTTTGGTTTTCGGTTATGGTTATGAGTTTTTGAGCTAACTAAGTCCCAAAGAAAAGTATAATTCAAATGTACACAGCAAAGAGAGACAGGATAATAAAAGAGGAGAAGCGCATGCATTTGGTACCCAAGATAAACAATACAAGGCTTAAATTACCAACCTATTGATAGGACACTAATGAAAAGATAAGCATCTTGGTTTCTAAAGACAAGTCATTTTCCCGAAGTTACATTTGTGTTTTGCTTGAATCACATTTTGAAAGAAATGCAAGTACTTCAGGCCATAAAGGGTTGTGTAAGCTGCACATAGAAATGCAGTGACATCTGCAAAATAGTCAAGTGAAATGGTACTGTTTCTTTCAGAATCAGATACGAGACTAAGGATGATGCAGTAGCTAGATTATTAAACAGCGAAAAATGGGCATTTCAAATAGTGTCAGAAAGGCTGTCACTTCCATGCTTGCTCAGCTAAGCAAAGGCTTATTAATGATTCAATTATTCAACACATTTATTTTAGATAATAACAGAGCCTCAATCTAGAGAACGAAACCCTAAAAGATAGAGCTAGCTATAGCAGAACGTGAAAGAGAGGAAAGAATATATACCAAAGTTAAAGGCGGAAGCCATGGCAGACCAGATCAGATCTGAGGAAAAGGAAAGAAAAGAAAAACAATATGCAGAACAGACAGATCAGTTAGTGGAAATTTGGCTTAAGACTGACAAAAACCGCATCAACCTCATCATAATACGATCATCATCACCATCATCATGAATGAAAAGGTAAGCGAATGATGAAATCCTTTTTATAGTAAAAAAATTCATCATTATACCAATCTGCAGATAACTAACATCCTTGATTGCCTTAAAAACAAAATTCCAGTATTTAGAAAAAAACTGAAAGTAGAAAGAAGCAACCTTTTAAAGTTCAGGACCTGGAGAATCTATTCCATGGAGGAAAAAGCTACGCTCTGTGGATTGTGGAAGCCATATAATTGGGGGGAATGAAGCCTGGTCCGACGACACTAAACTCCACCGAAAAGTCATGATCATCTATCCATCTATAGCAATAGATGCAAAGATCGATCTATATCGGAGTTAATGATCTTTCAAGGAAAAGGGTCCTCGAGCCAGACAACATTCCCCGCAAAAAAGCCAAAGCTCCTCATCCATGGTCGACTACTACTCAGTACTCACCTTGTAGTTTCTACAAGCAAAGCTATAAGAGTCTCCATCTACATGTGTTCTGTGTTTTGTTTCCTCTATTCCTCACCTCTCTTTCTCTCTTCTTTTTCCCCCAAGAGACTCGCCTATCTTCAAGAGGGGTTAGAGAGAGAGAGAGTGAAGGTGAAGGTGAAGGTGAAGGATGAGAGAATGATGTGAATAAGGGTATGGGGGGTTATTATAAAGGGACTTTATTATAATACGAAAGAGAAGTAAAGGCTTGAATATACAAGACAAAAACATTGGTGCAGGCGTACCCTACCAACCCCTCACCGAAATGACCACGACTCCCCTTCATGCACTGTTAGTTCTAAACTTCTAATCAAACTTAATCCCAGTAAAACCTCCGTCAAATCATCAGGACCGTCTGATTAGGGTTTGATCCTGATGACGCTCACCTCGTACAATAGCACTACTGAGCTAGGAAGCATTGGATCTTTAAGAAGTAAAAGAACCCAATACAAACTTACATAGTGAATTGGTGATGACGATCAAGACCCTAAAACGGTACTACTGTAGGGTTTGGTGTAGCCTACTGACCAAGAACCTCAAATGTGACCGTAGGATACTATGATTGTACAATCATGAAAATAAATAATTATTGCCGAAAAGGGAATCTGGAAAAAAACGAAGAGAGAGAGCTGTGAATCGAGTCAGAGGAGTTGTTGAGAGATTGATCTGCCCGATAGTAGAAATCCTCATTCAATATTTTTTGTCACTTTCTTAAATTAACCTTTTGGGTAATTACGTAAATTTGTACTTGTCAAAGTAAAAAAATAAAAATAAACAAACCTAGAGAGAGGGTCTTCTCTCGGCTGGCGTGTCACTTTTGAGGTCAGGGTGGCGAGGAATTCGAGGCGAGGACCAACAGATGGGTCCGTTCTCACTTCATTTTCACTTTGCCTTTTTTTTTTACCTTTGCTCTATTCCCGAGTACGCAAGAGACCCCAATTCCTCGGCGACTTTTATGGGGGTGAAAAATCTTTTTCCCTGACGTCAAACGTTCGCCGTTTTTCAGTTTTCACCTCCCGTTTTATTTGTCAAACTGGTTCTTTGTTCTAGGGTTTTGGTGCAAATGGAGTTTAGCAGCCGTGAATTTGACTCGTGATAATGATTTCAGCTCCTTTTAGACTCCTGTGTTACATTGACATCTCTTTAGGTCCCCTCCTAGACTTTGCAATTGTTCCCTTAAACTAGATTAGTTAAGTTTTTGATTAAATAGTTCATTGATGATAGCATCGGTCTAAAACTCTACGTTGTTACAAAACGGAACTATTTCAAAGAGAACAAGATCGAGAGACCACGACCTACTGACTGGCTGCAAGACATGAAGTATCGCCTTTGATTTTTATGATGGAAGCACCAATGTGGCGGATCGATCAAAGAGCAGGATGATCGAGATGTGTAGTATTGATTTCATATCTGCATTCATTGCTTATAAATAGACGTGCATTATTGAATTGATGAGAAGGAATCGGGTAGCTAGGCTAATTTATGAACCATGTTCTGTCTTACGTGAAGCTGCAGAGGAGTACAACGACCTTTAACTTACAGGAAATTAATCACACTGTGGAATGTTTGAATAGCTAGAAAGAAACAAAGATGAAAATTTGGGGTGCGTGTTGCAGCAGAATATCGACTGCTAACTACTCAATTATCTTATGAATAGACATTTAGACATATTATTAGTTACTAATAACTGGTCATCCTACAACTTGGTGTTTGTGAAAGGGTGCAAGCTAGCGCTAAATTAAGCAAATGCCCCACCTATGTATGCATTGCTCAAGCAATGCTATGTAATTGCAGGACATCTAATTGACAGATATGGATTAGCTTTAGCAGTACTAATAATTTGCAGCTTTGTTGGAGTAAAGGTTTTTCCAATTATACACACGTCTTGTTCAAGCCATATATACTGGCTTTTCATTATAACCAGTGGTCCGAAAAAGCTTTCTCAATCATATAAGATATAACCCAATTTAAAGAACGATCAACGAAAAGTAATAGACAAAAGTATAGCTCTCTCTACCAAATGCACTACTTATATAGGTCTATACAAATTTCCAACTCCAAATGTGATTTCAAACCCTAAATGTAAGTTCAAATAAGTAAAGTAATCGTATAATAATTGATGATTTGTAGCGCACCTGTTAGTGGATAATTCATGACACTGAAATCTTCGCACGCATATGCACTTGAATCAGATAGGAGGCAAGTGTGAGTATCCAATTAAGGGAAGACAAATGACTAAAATTAGTGGCAACCAAAGCATTTTTTTAACTTGGTTACATTTTTTATTTACTCTTGTAATCTTGAAAATCTCCTCAACGAGAAAGCCCTTACTCAGTTACTCTTAGCATTTCTATGCTAAATCAGTAGTTGGTACTCTACCATGTTTTCTAGTTATAAATTGGTCCAATCTAAATTTCCTGACTCCGGTCCTCCTATAGAAATTACAGGCATTACACAGGCAATAGACTCTCAAATTAAAATTATTGGACGGTCTTAGGACCTGGTTGATGATTCAATCAGATTATCATGATGCAAAATTATCCCGTAAAACATACGAAGCAGTTGAGTGGATTAGTGATATATATTCTTGAATTGGAATGACTTGAGGAGCTTGTTAGCTAGCTTATAACGTATTCCCTTGTTTTATCTAAATGCGGGAGTGCCCGGAAGTTGTGCTGCCATGCCTATACTGTGCCCACCTCCCCTCCACCACCCAACTTATAGTATATTCATCAAGAAAACTCTCTCTCTCTCTCTCTCTCTCTCTCTCTCTCTCTCTCTCTCTCTCTCTCTCTTGTTGTACATCAGAGTGACAAACGGAGGAGACGACACTCGCTCCAGATTTCGACGCTCTTACATAACACAGTAGCCCTTGAAAATTGTGTGTATATCTATATAAATCTAACCCTCACACACGTACATACATACATACCATAACGATGAATCTATTATTCAAAACGATATCATACGCAGCAGGAAAGATAGAAACAACACGTAAATGTCAAATCCCCCCACTGCATCTCCAACCCAGGTTGTCGACATTTCAATTTTCATCACAGCATAGATATATAACTATATAACTACGTGATATAATTTCAACAACAACAAAAAAGGGTACATCACCCCACCTGGACCTGGGTTCTGAGTTCTCACTGTGCTTCACTATCTTCCATATGCTTTGGTCACGTGCTGTGTCTGTGAGCTGTGAGACTACGACTGTGGCTGTGCGAGTGTGAGTTGGGAAGGGGGGAGGAGGAAAAAGGAGGAGTGGTTGAAAAGGAGGGAGGAGAGAGCGGGGAAAATGTTGAGAAGGCTTTTTGGGGGAGCGCTTAAGTCAATTTGGTGTCTGGATCGAGAAAGCGGAGCCAAGATTCGATGTAATGTAATATTAGGCAGCAGAGATGATATGATGTCCAAATGATTTAATTTGATGTGATACACGTACTTTGTACTACTACAAATTTACTGCTAGTGATATATTAGTCACTCCACGGTCAGCATAGTAAAATAGTTTGTTCTATGTTAAGTAAAAAAGAAAGAAACATGTTCACCATCGGTACTCAAACTATTGTGTCAAGATCAATGTAGTACCCCAACTCTGAGTTGTACCAATGTAGTACCCAAACTTGTAATTCGCTATCAACGAAGAGTCTGAGCCTAATTTCTATTACGACTCCGTTATCTCAGTCACATGTCTTGCACGTGACCACAAAAAAAATTCAACAGCGGTACCCAAACTCTTGTAGCAAGATCAATGTAGTACCCAAACTCTGAGTTGTACCAATGTAGTACCCAAACTCGTTTTTTGCTATCAATAAGGGGTCTGAGGTCAATTTACGTGATGGTTTCGTCTTATGGAGATGCTTTCACCAAGTAAAACATTCCTTTTAACGTCGTGATACACATATGAACTTGCCTGGAATATATCAAGAATTAGTACAAAAATAAGTACGAGGAGCTAGCACTGCATTTGTCTATTTTTCTTGTTTGTATCTATCAAATATTAGTTGTGCTTGAAGGTGTTTGGAATTAAATTGACTTATGTTGCAGGCTCAATTAAAAGAGAGTAAGGATGTAAAACCCGAATGCTTTAAACAGAGCCATTTATTCAACAAAACAAAAGTTCTATTGAAATGGATGAACAAGCAATTTATTCAACTACTATATTGCTTTTACAGAGACTTAAGCACACTTCAACTGCATATTATGACCACATGAAGATATCTCAATAAGATAACTCACATAAAAATGAAATTTCTTTATTAATTAAGTCTCCGATTAGAAATAATTTTGCCAAAAAAGAATATCAATATGCTGAAATAAATAAATAAATAAAGATAGAGTAAAAAACAAATATGGTAGCAATCAACCCGCCAAAATTTATTCTTGTTGCATTTTGATTAAGTTTTGTTACCTAATTGTAATTATCCTTTATGCATGCCGTGCTTAGGCTTCATTCTCTAACAAAATCAAAGAGTCCACCACGTCTTGTAGAGAGAATTAGATTCTTATCAGTTAAGAATCATACATGCAAAAGGTAACTAAACCCGCTTGACTCCATCTGTGCCTTTAATGTTTTTGTTTCCATATATGAATACTCTCAACAATAAGGTAACCAAATCTCAATTACTTATTTTGATTAACTGTTAGTGTCCCGTTAAAAATAAAATCTCACTATATTTACTTTTTGTTAGGAGAAATAAATCTGTTACGTAATAGAGGCGATTAATTTTGATTATATTCCTTATCTTCTAAATTTGCTTAGTTTCCTGCTCAAATTTTGGGGAAAAAAATATTGTTCATCCTTGTTATAACTTTTTCTGTCTCTAACATCTATCCGCGGATAATTCCTTAACAACAAAATTTTTAGAGGCAAAATCGAAAAATTTATCTCTAACACAGTGTTTGGGTGACGAAAATTTTCTCTGTCCCAAAAAAAAAACCGTATCTAAATGGGTTATCTCTGGTAGTGAAAGAGATGAGGGAACCAACTATGTAGCGCTTGCCTCATCCATCGAGTTTAGACACGTAGTTATAACGAACGAATAAGCTATGTTCAGGTCACGATGAGCTAATCTCCTCTTTTTCTTGTCGGATTGACAAGCAATGGAGCATGAGACTGATGAGAGGAAATCCTATCTTCTGCATTGCTTGATTTGGTTCTACGATTCTTAGGCTCGTTCGATGTTTGGTTTGTTTACCATAACACTCGACCTTCCAGTTATATCATAATAACACTGATATAACTGGCCATGGCTAAAATCCCTAAATTGTTCAATAAAAAGTTAAAATCCTTTCGAAAACGAACAACAATCCTGGGACTAGCCCCTGTAGCTCAGAATATGGTCATTCAGTATTGTCAGGCCGTGGTTCGTAATATCACAGTGGGCTTACTGATCTCAGGCGGATATCTTGCAACATTCAAGAAGCCCAACTCAACGTTCATCGCGGTCCATCACTACTACTCTATCCACCACCGGGAGAGGTAACAGAACGTTTACGGTCACCAAAATCGTCCACCACTCCAGCCTCCAACCAACAGGTCTGCCACAAGGGTACATCGGCCACCAAGTCGTTCCTGCATGAGTATAAGAGCGTAAATGCCTATTTTTCTATTTTGAAATCATTGACCGTACGTACTATTCTTTCGATAGATGAAATTTATAAATGGTAATGGTGCATATTCAACACTTCATACTTCTCCAATTTGCGTTTTGCTCACGTCTCGAATGAATTCAAGGACATATTCAAATAAATTATGACCATCAGTAGGAATGGTTTGTGGATTATGAACCATCAGATGAAAATGATAAATATTAAATTTCGAGACGAATGAGCACATCAATTAGCAATATTTTTTTAATATTTCCCAAACTTAGTAATACCACAATTTTGAGTTGCACGTCTCTTAACTTTTAAGAACAAAAACCCTCCTTAAGTACTCTTCCATGCATATTGGATGATATGTGAGATTTTGTTTGTTGTTTACCTAAAATTTAATTTCCCACCTCAAGAAAAGAAAAATGACTAATTAAACCTTCAAAAGAAACAAAATGAGTTATATATCCTACACGGAAATGGATTGTATGCACCATAGAGTGCATGCACCGTCCATTATTCTACTAATATCAAGACAATCTTAGCATTTGATTATCAAATCAAATTCCAATGAATCTCCGGCCGTCAGATTTCTTTTTCTTTTAGATAACCCATCAATTTGTTTAACGGTCAATGTCTATTGACTTAAAAAAAACTTATGAGGTAAAAAAAATTAAATTGCCAAAATTTTCACCCTCAACTGAAATATTTGCTTTTGGAAAAATTAGAGCTCTATCTTCTTGGTAGCGGCGGTGCTCTTTTTTTTTTTAAGGAAGGAGCTCGACAGAGAATCAAGCCGGAATCAGCATATTCGACAGCCTTTTACGTCGTGATTTTGCTTCAATTCAACTTGGGTTGGAAATACAGATCGACTAGAAGTGAAGGATAGTGGAGAGGATGGAGCAGGCAAAACGACCGCAGTTTCCATCGTAAATCAATGAATCTAGAAAATTAGGGTTCTAAAAATGGGGGGAAATCAGTTCTTTTGCAAAATTTTCCCTTTCCCTTTCCATACAAACCAAAATTGAAGTTGAAAGGAGTAGTTCTTTGCCTTTAAACTAAGAATAAGAACTTCTTAAAGAGTAAAAGCCTTCATTCATTTCGATTGTGAGAAGCACATCAGAACCCAAAGAAATTAATTTCCATTGCAGCCCAAAACACAAAGCAACAAACCCAACTTCCAACTCTGTGTTCTAATCTTTGTGAGAGAAAGGAGAAGTAAAATTCCAAAATTGAGGCCATATTACGTTTTCTCCAATTTGTTGATGAACACATATGAGAAACATCGGCTTTCGAGACCAAAACACACCTGTAAAAATAGGAAATACAAACACAACCCGTGATTTTGGTTTCGTAATCGTTACTTTCAAACTGGTGCTAAGAAAAGGTGATATTGAAATCCCAATCCACCTGCTTAATCGTCTTCATTAAAATCGGACTTGCAGAGTTCAATGATTTCTGACGATTATTTTTTTAGAAAAGCTCTCATGAAGTCATAGGGATCTAGGGAGTCCCACGTGCCCCACGCACATCTCACTCAGCCTTCTTTGATCTTCAGATAATTGGACACAGCTCTCCATCAAACGAATTAAGAAAATATATCACTCTTTGATAGCTTGATTGTACGTATAGCACTTTGAGGGTTTGAACGAGTAGTCTAGCTACCGTTAGCCCTGGCAAACCTTAAACATATGCGATGCACCTTCTTCCGAATATTAGACATGAACTAAAACACACGTACTATTCCACCAACTTCTTTGATGTAAGTAGAACCTTAATCCTCAAATGTCATAAACACCATGACTATTACTTTGATTTCATCCTTTCCTTGTTCCAAGCTACTGATCCCGTCATCGCAATTTCGTCCCAAAATGATAAAACTTGTTATCCTCCGATTAATAAAATCAGTAGCCGAAAGAGCAAAACGGGTACTAGCCAACAATCAAAAGCTCACTAGCTACTCACTACCTTGCCCTCATCCCTATCCTATAGAGTGAGACGTACAGGTTGAGGTGGCTGTTTGATGATTACCCATAAGATATTTCTTTGCGATAGATAGTTATCATATATACTATCGATATCGATCAGTTATGTCAGGCCAGATTATTGTTAGCAGTGCAGATGTGCCTTAAAGATCCAGCGCTATATATACCTTACTCAAACAAATTTCCTCTCTCGTAACATTTCTGGTAGATCAATTCCTTGCTGTCTGGTACAAAGCAATAGGCAAAGGGAACCAATGGTGAGGTCGATATCATGCATATTCATTAATCCGCCTAATACAAATAAAATATGGGGTCGTATTCATACACTATCTTCATCACTTACCATACATCTCTTTTTCTTTCTTTAAATCTGCATAAGATTACGAGTTTATAGTTCACATTTCATGGTGATAATTCAATATCTTAGCAAAAACTTAAAGTCGTCATGCTTTTATTTCTCCTTGATATGTTAGATATATAAGAGTAATAGATTAGAGCCTAGATAGGACAATACTGTACTTAAAGACTCGACTATCCAATCTCCATCTTCCAGCACAATTAATTTTATAATGGAGAAAATGAACAACCAACGCTTCAAAACCCAAAGAATTCCCAAATCCTAAAGATGAACAACAACATAGAAGAAACGTGAGGACATTCCTCTACCCTACATTGAATTCTTTTAAGGAATCCTCCAAGCTAGCTAGTACTACTACATTGTTGGTTTTATTTCTTTCGCTGACCAAATTAAAAAATAAAATTGACGTTTCACATGTCTAATTTACTTATTCGAAATAAAAATAAAAATAACCTAAATAAACTGGCTCTATAAACAACTGCGATATTAAGTTCTACATAAAGCCGTACCCTAATTCTTAAATTGACACACTGCATTGATTTCCATACGATTAAAATCAAATTTTTTTATTGAATATTAAAATCAAGTTCTAACTTCATATAATCGAATTTGATAAGGCAAGTGAGTTGAGTTTTTATATAGACTTATTTTGTATTACTTCTATTTTTGAGAAGATTTTTCTAGAAGGGCCACAGATGCACGTGGCAAGCAAGCCGGCAGATAGACAACCTGAGAGTTGTCCCTACCTCCACGACTGTGATTGGCACAAAGACAGAGGCACGTGTCATCTCTGTTCCACAAGCTCCTTATGCTCATCCACCGGATTTCAGCCACGTTGATAAGACAGCACCAAAACCCCAAGGTTAAATTGGAAAACTGAGCTTTGACCGAGGGCTATGTGCAACGCTCTGATTGGATGAGGGCTGACAGGTGACAGATACTTGTCCAATTGCAACTAAGTGTGTTTGGATTTCAAAATAATATCCTTTGCTGGTTTTATAATGTTTAATTGTTTATCGAGTCGATGGCTTTATGAGGACAACCAAAGTTGGACACGTTGTGTTTGTGGCTTCGATAGCGACTCAACCCTAACCAATTATTCGATTATGGCTCGACTCGATGTGTTCATGGCTTAATTTGCTTTCGAGCTTATGGATTGAGACTCATTAACTTAATGATGGAGACAATGCCAAGAAATTAGCTTAATGATGGAGTCTAATTATGTATTTGTGTTTAGTTTTGTGATTTGATCATGCAAGACTCCGGCTGCATGATATACGTGATAAGCTTATTACATATATAAACACATATAATTATTATAAACATAAAATATGACACGTTATTATTGAGTTTTCAAGCATAAATTTTGAAATTATTATATTTATTTATTTAGTTTTAATTGGCGAATCTATATATATTCGTAAGATTTTACATACCAATTGTAATTAAGAAAACATATTGAAGATTGTGAGTAGTTTTGAAAATCCTAGTTTATCTCATCAAGTATTACATGTCTTGGCAAGTGGTTCATCTTACTTCTTATGTATTGGTTCATAAACGCTTATAAATGAACCTCTCTAACCTGTATTCTTGTGGAGAAATAGAAGAACCGTATAAGTTATGTCTTAAATTTTTTACAAAAATAATATCTCAGAATTAGCACTTATCGGATAATAGGAATTCGATTATATATATATATATATATGCAAGTTGATTCTTATACAACTTCAATGGTACAACCGTAAGCTCGTAAAATAGGCTAAACATGTAAGTCTTTTGGCCACACTGATTATTGACCCTGGATATCCTAAAAATCCTAACAGAAAATTAATGAAGTAGCTAAGGATATCGACTCAATCTTGATTAAGCAGCATTATTCACTCCTAGCAGGAGAAGAAACGCTGCATATTAACATGAAATGGATTCACCAAATCAGCAAGGAATCCCAAGGATCGATGGATGGTTCAATGGCACAACGTGATTCACGTTGCCGACAGTCCATTTAAAAGCTTAATTAGATCGAAGATTTCTCAAGTAATTAAGATGGTTCATACCACGACAATGACAAAGGCCATATTATATATATCATATCACAAAAGTTTTAATAAACAGTAATGATGTGATGCATAGCACTTAAACAACCAGCTTATTGGCTAAACAGTAAACAAATTAAGCTAATAAGCTGGCTAGCTTGAGCTAATTCGTTAATTGCTTAGCTAGAAATGAAATGGGAAATGGGGAAATTTAACAGAGCACAAAGAAAACTAAGTTATATTACGCCAGCAGATCGACCATGGATTTAGGATATAAAGCAGCAATCACAAAACCCAGTCAGACCCAAAATAATATGACATACACTGAGCATCACATAGCTTGAAGCACGAAACCCCAAAAACATTCTCTCCCAAAGCCACTGATCGATCCCCAAAAACAACGAGATGTTAGAGTTAGACCAAGTTGAATATTCTCCCTCACTGGATGAAGCCGAAGCTTTTAGCTATATGAGCGACCCGATAGGTGCAGGCAGTGGTTCGAAGAAGCAGAACAGCAAGAACAACAAGAAGAGGTTCAGTGATGAGCAAATTCGATCGTTGGAGTCGATTTTTGAGTCTGAGTCCAGGTTGGAGCCAAGGAAGAAGCTGCAGCTAGCAAAAGAACTGGGGTTGCAACCGAGGCAGGTTGCGATATGGTTTCAGAATAAGAGAGCTCGATGGAAGTCGAAGCAGCTTGAAAGAGATTATAGTATACTCAGATCCAACTACAATAATTTGGCTTCCAAGTTTGAAGCCCTCAAGAAGGAAAAGCAGGCCTTGGTTACTAAGGTAAGTGATATACTGATATTCATTCACTCTTTGAAAATTAAAGGGACTTTTGCTAGCAACCTCGGAAATCTACCAATCGTTTCTTCCCGCTTTAGTAGAGAACGAAGTTTCCGAGAGTGTGAATAATAACGCCATAGCTCAAGATAAATACAAATGAATTGGAACCAATATGTGATGTGGATGTGTTGTTTTTGTGACAGTTGCAGAAGCTGAATGATATGATACGAAGGCCAAAAGAGGAAAGGAATAATATAATTGATGGCGATTCGGACAATGGAGATGATGCTACTAGGTCGGAATCTGAGGGGAAGCCTAATTACCGGATGTCATTGGAAAAATCTGAACATGGACTTGGAGTCATGTCAGATGATGATAGCAGCATAAAGGCCGAGTACTTTGGACTTGAGGAGGAACCAAACCTTGTGAACTTTGTGGAATCTGCAGATGGGTCCTTAACATCTCCGGAAGATTGGGGTAGATTAAACTCCGACGGTGGTCTCTTTGACCAATCGACTAGTGACTATCAGTGGTGGGATTTTTGGTCTTGAGAGATGAAAAAAGGTAAAAATAACAATGTTCTTGATGCCACTTGTGGCATGGATAGTACTATTCTATGGCGTATAGCTGCTCTCTGTCAACTGGTTGTATACAAGTCCTATGTATGTGTGTCTTTCGTTACAGTGAGAGAGCATATAGGCTGTATACAAACAGTGACGATGAACACAATCATGCATGTGTCATAGAGGATGCACCTATGAGATTAAGCCAACAAGTAGAATGGGGATCGGAGGCAGAGAGCTAAAAGCTTTCAAAGGTCTGGCATGGCAGACCTTCGGCAAAGAGATATTTTTTTTTATAACCGCTGCCGAAATACTCTTCCGGTCACATGTAAGAATAGATGCGATGGCCGGGATTAATGTGATAAAAGGATAAAAGGTTCGGGTACAACGGATGTTTGTAAAATTAGTTCTCCTAGCCTTGCCATAAGATTATGCACAAATTGATTGATATGTACACTAGCTGGCATAAAGTTTGTAGTTGATATATGCGTATGTACAATAACCCAAGAACCCTGATCTAGCATATAACATGAGTCCAGGCGTCGTATGTGAGTTTGTAAAAACTGTGTGCATTAGTTTTATTGAAGTCATTAAAATCATGTGGTCTGCCGGGCTATTCAGGCATGGCTACAGGGATGCAAGCAGAGCTGCAGCCCCTCTGCAGATTGATGGTCGTTTGGTTCGGTTCGTGTCGTTTGTAGTTTATTGCTTGATGGTCGTTTGTGTGAGTTTGTGTCGTTTGCTCCATATGAGTGTATTAAATGCGTGCAGTAGCTGAGTTCTACCCACGAATGAATCTTGCTTTTAAACCCAGCAATCTATTTTCTCTGTTTTGTACAGTGTTTAGTGGTTAGCTAAGTATGGTGTAGTTGAGGTTAGCATGTTGGGTAGTGGTTAGAGTAATTAGATCTCATTGTGTATAAAAGGGCCGGTTCAACCATTGTTTTTATTAAGCAATTGATTGAAAAACTCCATCATTCAAGTTCTTGTTCAATACAGTTTCATTTCGTTCCATAATTTTGTTGAAAAAATGGTTAAATAAACCATTTAAGATGAATATATTTGACTTCTCCATAATGAGGGCTACAAGATCATATGTTTGTTTGTGTAATTTGGTTAGTGTGTGAATAAGAAATTGTCACTCAAAGATAAATACTTAAAATGAGGGAAATTTTTTGTCCCACATTGGAAAAAGAAGTGTTGAAATGCTTTATATGGAATTCATTGTTTATAGATTGTAAAGTGTGCAAGTCCACTTATACACTCTCGCGTACGTGCAGGGGGATGCAAATGTCAGGTCACAAAGGAAACTCGTGTATGCCCGTGTGACATGCGGACACGAATGCAACACTGAATTGAGGGTCGGAACGCAGATTTTTTTTGCATTTCCGAAAATTGTTTTTGGACGTTTCAACTTCTCTTTACTGTTTAAATTGTTCTTTTTGTAACAACTATAACTAAAATGTTATTGTGTGTTATGGAAAAGTTTGTAACAAATTGAAATCATTGCTTGTAACATATGTAACTCATGTATGTTATGATATTTTGATTTCCTATAAATAGCCACAATCATTTTTCATTGTAAAATAATTCCAAACACAATCAACTATTCCTCTCTCAAAGTGTTCTTAGTTTTTCACTGGTGATAGAAAAATGTTCTTTTCGAGTTCGTTGAAAGTTCTACTTAATAGTGCAACTTCCTAGAATTATTTAGTCGTTTTATCCCGGGAGACAAGCGCCAAGCATCTTTGCACCGGTAGAAGAGGTATAAACGTCTTAAGGACAATGTGGTATCACATACATCTTGACTAGTTCTTCAATTATCAATCGTTCGTTATTTTGGTTGAATTCATATTGAATTCTTTCGTGTTCTTCGTCATTAGATTTTAATATTGTGTTATAATTATTTATAATTCAGTTTATTAAAAACCTATATTTTTACTTTTTCATTAACAAAGTCATTCAATAATGAAATTTTAACAAAAAATGCATATTATGTTCAAAATATTATATTTACCATTATTATTTGAGTTGATATAATTTTGGAGTTATTAAGAATATAAATTAGTTTCATTTTGATACAAATATATAAGAATTTTTAAGTTTTCATTAAAGGTGGGACGAGACGGGACGAAGCGGGATATAAATTATTCGTCCCACGTCCCATCCCACTATTATGAAACGGGACGGGATCAAAATTTCCGTTTTTTATGCCCACCCCTAGTTTTATCTGACCACTCTGAATCTGACAAGGTTTCTGATGGAGAATGCTCCTGAGTTCAAGGAAGATGACCAAGGCGATCAAGCTAAGATTCCTACTGTGAATGCATGGAATAATTATAACTACTTATGTAGGAATTATATCATGAATGGTCTGACTGACTCATTGTACAATGTGTACATTAGCATGGGAACGACAAAAGAGCTATGGGAATTTTTGGAGAAAAAATATAAGACCGAGGATGCCGGCGCCAAGAAATTTATCGTGGGCCACTTCCTTGATTATAAGATGGTGGATTCCAAGACTATGATGAGTCAATTCTATGAGATTCAACTAATCCCGCATGAGATTCACATTGAAGGAATGCAACTAGGTGAAAGCTTTCAAGTGACATGTGTTATTGAGAAGTTACCACCTACTTGGAAAGACTTCAAGAACTATCTGAAGCACAAACGAAAAGAAATAACCATGGAGGATCTGGAGGTTAGGCTTCGCATTGAGGAAGACAACCGAGGATCAGAAAAGAATGAATGGATCAATGGCGTCTCCGCCAAGGCAAATGATAGGCGTTAATTAAAACGTCTATAATAAACCCTGTAAAACATCATCGTTAGTATAGAATAAGCATGGATTGTTCTTTCTGGGGAATTGAACGGACCTCTAAACTTTTAGTGTTAACAAAAATAATGGGGGGTTTGAGATTCATTATTAACTACTAAAATAAAACCTAAATTACTATTTACATGATCAACTTCTCTTTAACAAACTTAAACCAAATTTACCATTACACCACATAATTAGAAGTTCGAACCTATCATGCATTCTAATTCTACCAATTACATATTTTTTTAGACACCAATACAATTAGAGCCTTAGGGGATCATCTAATCATGCACAATCTCATTTAACATTTAGATTGACTTAGGACCTAATCTAAATTTGCATGCAATCGAATTCAATAACACTTAGAGTAGAAATCAAAAAAGATTACATTTAAGCACCCAAAGTTTCATGTGTGGCGTTACCCACCATGGTTTCACATGCAAATTTCTAGAATTTTTACCATTTTTAATCAACACAAAACGAACCTACTTAGGGCATGATTCGATTTGTGTCAATATGATTGATGAATCTAGCACTCAAACACAATCTTAGGAACTACATTCAAGCACTAAATTCATATACACATATCTGAAAATTATCTAAAAGTATGAGAAAGATGATTAGAACATAACAATAGAAATACAAACTTCAATAATTATAAGAACATAAATTAGGCAGTCTCAAAAACATATCAAATACAATATGAAAATTCTAAAACAAATACAAAACCAATATTTCCACATAAACAACAACTTACAATCTTCATAGACAAAAAATTGTAGATTAACACAAAAAGACGAAGCCATGGAGAATGAGTTGCGAGAATCACACGTTGTAAGAACCTTAGAGGTACGGTTGCAATAGGTGAAACTCAGTTGAGATGATGATGGTTTTGGGGTGGACGGCTTGGCTAATTTGTGAGAGAAGTTTATGGTGGTGTTTTAGTAGAGTTTTGGCTCTTGAATGCTAATGAGAAGTGATGATTTTTCTTTGTGAATGATGTTCTATTTATAGAAGAGTTTTGGCTCTTTGAATATTATAGTTTGGACTTTTTCTTCTAAATTTCTTTCACTTAATTTTGTCATTGGTGGGTGCAATCTCCTTTAATAAATTTTTTTTCTTCTTTTTAGGTGTCTTCTTCTTTCTCTTTTGCATTATCTATTTTTATTTTCTTCCTTTTTTTTCTCCTCAATTTATTTCACTTATTTTTGTCATTAGTGGGTGCAATCTCTTTTGATAAATTCATTTTTTTTCTCCTTTGTAGGTGTCTCATTCTTTCTCTTTTGCATTATCTCCTTTTATTTTCTTTCTTTTTCTTTCTCTTTTTTTCTTTCACTTATTTTTGTCATTGGTGGGTGCAATCTCCTTTGATAAATTACTTCTTTTTCTCCTTTGTAGGTGTCTCATTCTTTTTTTTTCCTCATTTGCTTGACTTTTCCTCTATTTTTTTCCTTCATTGTACAATCTGAAAATAATAAAAGACAAAACAATTCATATAAAAATATCAAATAAGTTACTAGAATAGGAGAGTAAGATTAGAAAAGTTACGGAATAAAAGTTTAAGTTCAAGTAAGATTTTCCCAAATGATACGTTTTCTAGTCTAAAAAGGATTCCTAATGCAAGAAGGACTCTCAAAATATCGCTAATGCGACCAAAACGTAGAGAGATGAAGACTCATAATCCAACTAGGGTTCCTAGTCCTACAAGGATTCCTACTCAAACTAGGACTCTAGACCAATTCTGCGTTTTTAACTCATGTAAGCACAAAAATGCATCCAATACCGCCTAAGACTCTTACTACGACTCAATGACTCAATAGTACAATAATAAGGGCTAAGCAAAGTACAAATGGAGGTAAAAACGTGTTAAGAACGTCGCACAAAGTGCTCTTATTAACTACCCGACACTTGGCTTTTGCTAGTCCCTTAGCAAAATAAAACTCAACAAGACATTATTGCCCCTAAATGATTGCCTCATAATTTCAAAACACATAGTAAGCATTTGAATGTAACACATAAATTCCAAGTTTCATAAACATGCTTCATAGTATGAATAAGTCAGATACGAGACAATAAACATTTAACATGTTTAGTCAATCTAATCCTCCACCACAAGGCATACTCTCTTCTTTTCACTCAGATTCATGGTTATGATTCACACACAAGTATATGCAAGAGAAAAGATATTAAGGCATCAAATAACTTCCATATTTCAACAAATGAAAGCACTTTGTAAATAACATAGGAGAACCTCATCTAACAACTAAGTGTGCAAAAGGACCAAAACCATATGCTCAACTCTTGTGATCATCTCCACAAACCAAGATTTGCTCATTTTAAGAATAATTAGGATCATTAGATAAGGTAAATGTTTAGGCTTAGCTAAAGGCATGGAATGTCAAGGAATCACAAAGGTAATCCTATAGACATAGCAGAGTAAACATCATCTTTATGACACCACACACCATCAGAGGCCGAATATAACAAGTTGAGCATAATCATCATTCTAACCATAAAGTGAACATGGACAAAGGTCAAGTAAAAATTTTTAGACCTTCAATTACAACTCAACTCCAAATCACAAATGGAAGACAACATATCATTTTTTTCTTTTCTTGACGTGTTCATCATTCATTTTTTTTGTTTTTTTTTCCGGCAATGCTTGCTTAAAAGCTTGTTGATTTTTTTTTCAAATGTCTTCCACGCCACACTTATTTCATGCATCATCACAACATCATCTCAACAATAATTTTGCCAAAACTATAGGACAAGGTAGAGGTAATTATATTAAACATGAAGATAACATAGGTGATGAAGAAAAGGCTCAATGTATGCTCAAATGGGGTTCAATTAAGGGGTCTCAAACAAGGCACATAAAAAGATACATGGTTGTTTGGCTGAAGTGGTGGTATTCATATAAATGATCTATAAATCATTTTCAAAATCAGAGCATTTTATGACTTAAAAGTTTCAACAATCACAAAAGTGAGTTCTAGTAAATTCTAGAGTGCAATAAAAACTATGACACATAGCTATTGAATATGCAAAGAATAGTGAGGTTCATGAACAACCACGAAATTTCATATTACATCTCATGAAGAAAGTACATATAGGCTCAAAAACTCACAGGTTGTTATGGACTTTAAACCTAGGCTGCATGGAATCGGAAGCGGGGACGTGGAAGTGAAGCGTTTGGAAGCGCGGAAGCGTTTTTTTTCAAAATTTCTTGGAAGCGGGGACGTTTCGGAAGCGCGGAATAAAATAATATATAATTAAAGATATTAACTTGTATATATAATATTACAAAAATAAAAAAATAGCATATGTTATGCTTACTATCAAGTAGTGATCAAACACATACCAACTCAATTTGGACTAATCCTATATATATATATATATATATATATAAAACTCAATTTGAACTTCATGAATGGTGTATCAATTGGAAGTTTCGACATCCCCGAAAGGCTTTCTGCATGAGGATTGAATCCAGTTCACTTGCATATAATTAGTATTACAATGCAGTTTGAGAACTCACAATCAGGTTTTCTGGTAGTGAAATAGTTGAAGTAATGAAAAGTACAAGTAGAAGTAGCTTAAGCAGAAAGCCTTTCGCTTCCTTAAGCACAAGTAGTAGAAATTAGGTTTTAATCAATATTAAAAAATTGCCCACGCTTCCTTCCGAACTATTTGACGCTTCCAATTTGGAAGCTCGCGCTTCCATATCGCTTCCAAACTACATTTTTCTCGGAATCGCGCTTCCGACCGCTTCCGGCCGCTTCCGGCGCGCTTCCGCTTCGCTTCCGCTTCCGAAGCGCGACTGCAGGCAAGCTTCCGTGTGAGTTTTTGAGCCTACATGTACTTTCTTCATGAGACTGCAGCCCACTTGGAACTTCTTTCCTCTAATCTTTTTGTCATGGTAAGCACGTGTTTTCTCCTTGTAAATCCACGAAGCATCGTAAACCTCATTCCTATCCTCCTCAAGTTAATTGAGCTACAACTTTCGATGTAGACCAGCTTAATCCAAGCTCATGTTGAACTTCTTCACCGCTCACCATGCTATGTGCTCTAACTCCACTAGAAGGTGACATGCCTTCCCATACACCAATCTGAATGGTGACATCCCAATAGGCGTCTTGTACGCGGTCATGTAGGCCTATAATGCATCATCCAACTGATCACTCCAATCATTCCTTGTTGGACCTACAGTTTTCTCCATAATTCCTTTGATATCTATGTTGGGGACTTCTGCCATGCCACTTTTCTGAGGATGATATGGTGTCGAAACTTTGTGGGTTACTCCATACTTCTTGAGCAATGCCTCAATTGTCTGGTTGCAAAAATGTGAACCTCCATCACTTATCAAAACACGTACCTACAAAATATGTTAGTTCTCAAGAAACCTGCAACCATTTTTAAATCATTAGTCCTAGTGGCCTTTGCCTCCACCCACTTCGACACATAATCAACAGCCAATAAGATATACAAGAATCCTCTAGATGAAGGGAAATGGACCCATGAAATCTATACACCACACATCAAAAATTTCGATAGTAATATTAGGAGTAAGGGGCATTTGATCTCTCGGACCAATTTTACCTGTCCGTTGACACCTATCACAAGAAACACAAAACATGTATGAATCCTTGAAAATAGTAGGCCAATAAAATCTACATTCCAACACTTTCAAAGCTGTTCTCCGAGGCCTAAAATGACCTCTACATGCCTCATTATGACAGAAGTTAAGAATTGACCTATGCTCATTTTCTGGGACACATCTCCTAATGACTTGATCATTATATTGTTTCCATAAATACGGTTCATCCCACATATAATGTTTAGCCATTTTCCTCAATTTAGCCTTATTAGCATGCGAAAGTGTACTAGGAAAAGTCTTAGTAACTAAATAATTGACAATGTATGCATACCAATGCACACTTACCTCCATCCCAAAGAGTTGCTCATCTGGGAAAGTCTCACGTATTAGCTCTCTTTTCCCATCTCGCACGATCCTACTCAAATGATCAGCCACCACATTCTCACTTCCCTTCTTATCTCGAATCTCAAGGTCAAATTCTTGAATCAACAGTATCCACCGGATCAACCAAGGCTTAGCATCTTTTTTAGTCATCAAATATTTTAAGGCTGCATGGTTAGAATACACAATAACTTTAGAATGTAAAAGATATGATCAAAATTTTTCTAAAGCAAAGATTACAGCCAAAAGCTCCTTTTCCATAGTCGAATAATTTATATGGGCCTCATTAAGAGTCCTAGACGCATAGTAAATCACTGCATGCTTCTTTTCTCTTCTTTGGCCCAACACTGCCCCAATTGCATAGTTCGAAGCATTGCACATCAATTCGAAGGGCAGGTTCCAATCCGGAGGACAAATGATGGGTGCATTATTCAACAACTCTTTCAATTTCACAAACGCATTCTCACATGCATCATCCCATATGAAAGGCACATCCTTTTGCAATAGGAATCTAATTCTTCTAAACGGGCACATGAAGACAACCAAGCTGAAAGTGATGATGCTCAAAATCAAGAATTTGAGTTGGAGTCCGAATATGAGTCTGAGGTTGAATCTAGATGAAGTAAAAGGGCAAGGACCACAAAATCCTATGGACCTGACTTCCTATCATATATGTTTGAAGGTGATCCTCATACATTCAAAGAGGCAGTAAGCTCTACTGATAGTCCTATGTGGAAAGAAGCAATCAAAAGTGAGATTGACTCCATCATGCAAAATCACACTTGGGAATTCCACTAAAGACATTTTGAATTCCAAGTTTGATATGAAAGACTTGGGACTTGTTGATATCTTTTTAGGGATTAAATTACGAGAATATCAGAAGGGCTTATGTTGAATCAAACACACTATGTGGATAATATTCTTGTGAAATTTGACAATGAAGGTTCTAGAATTGTCAGAACTCATGTAGATATGAATCTACATTTGTCCAAGAATAAATGTGAAAATATTTCTCAATTAGAGTACTCGAGAATAATTGGGAGTCTAATGTACTTAACAAGTTGTACAAGACCAAATCTAGCTTATGTGATTCATAAGCTAAGTAGGTACACGAGTAATCCTGGAGCTATGCATTGGCAAGTGATTGGAAGAGTATTCAAATATTTAAGGATACTCGTACCTATGGGTTGCACTACACATCATACTCAATTGTTATAGAAGGGTTCACTGATACGAACTAGATATCTGACATGAAAGACTCAAAGTCTACTAGCGGATATGTATTTACGCTAGGGGGTGCAACCGTGTCCTGGAAGTTCTCAAAACAAACGGTTATAACTAGATCCACAATGGAAACTCATCTTATTGAATGAATTCGCACGTATGAAGTTTTTTTTATACTTCTATGGTCACAATATGATTAATTACGAACATAGACCCCAATAATCATAAAAATGTTAGTTCATGTTAGGGCATTGAGACTTTTTGGTTTCTTTTGGACGAGATCGTGCGGACTGAAACTCAACAAGTAGAGGGGCAATTTGGTTAAGACATTATAAAAGGAATATAGAATGTAAAAATGGGAGTGCGCCCTTTCTTCCTGGCTAGTCTTCAAATGCCGGGCTTTTTTCTTTGAGAGAAGAAGTTCGCCGTAGACTCATAGCTACAAATAGCTGATCGTAAATCTTTATTAAAGTGACAAATGAGCCTCATAGATCATCCATAATACTCATCCACTAACCCAGAAAAGCTATTCCACGATCCGCGAGCAATTAACCAGACCTCCTCATGGGCACTAGAAATGTTTTGGAGCTTGGCCACCATGAATTTCCTGGAGAGTGTGATACTGCTTTCTCTACCCAAAGCTAAGAGAGCGGACAAAGAGAGAGAGGTGGTGGATTTTTGGATGAATGAGAGAAATCTTCGTATCTCGTGGTGTTCGGGCGTTTTTGTTTCTCATGGAAGAGAATGAGACGAATCAAATAATGGAAAGAAAGCGAAAAAATGAGAGGCAATTCGGTCAAAACTAGCGCAAAGGAGTTTAGAATTAAAATTTTGGAGGGAAGAATACAATTTTCAGCTACCCTTATACATATATAATCAATTGTCGTTCATATATATGAAATTGATACACAATTGCCTCATTTCTCTAAGTTCATGGAAACTCTAAGCACCTAACCTAATAATAATAATAATATAATAATAATAATAATAATAATAATAATAATAATAATAATAATAATAATAATAATAATAATAATAATTTGAACTTCTCAAGTGACAACAACACATTAAACGACGACGTCACGTCCATCATCCAATCCCTTCCTCTTTAGACATTTTACACTTGACTAATCTGTTACTGGTTCTGCAAAGATAAGTGCTTTAGCTCCAGAGAGTGAGAGCTCCAAACAAAGTGAAGAGTAATGAACGACCTCTCCCACACGGTTCTGAGAGACCTGTTAGAAATAATGTGGACTTAACATTATCCAAATCATTACAAACGTACATATTTTGAATTGATTTGAAAAATAACATAATTACATTGAAGAATGACGTAGTCCGAGGTACTCTCTATGATGTATATCCCTTATCTGAGTTTGGAAACTTGTAATCGTTTGACCTATTCAAAATGTGGATTGTGGTAAGTTCAGTTACTCTACTGATAAGGGTGATCACAATAAGGACTCTTTATGAGATTGGTCTGAGTTGTGGGGAATCGATCAATATAAATAGTAGAGGAAGTCCCTGAGTTCAATACAATTGTTTGCATTCATAACGGCCCCATTTTGTTAGTTACTTGTGTTGACACTCTGAACACATTCTTAGAACACAACGTGTGATGCATGAATTGGTTTGTTTTGGCATGATCTGGAGATGGAGAATTATACATATATGTATGTGTTGTGATTGAATGAGGCTATGGTTTGATGTTTCTCTCCCACTTATGAAATGAGTTAATAACAAATTGATAACCATTTGATTTTGTTAATATTTTGGAAATTTAAAGTGATATGTTGCACACTTTTAATAATTTTGACAGAATTTCAGATTAACAAAAGGCAACTTGTGTAACTGGTTTTATAGTTGTATCTATTTCTTTTTCTTCCACATAAGATGTTCATGATATATCTATAATCGCAGTTTAACGCCTTATATAAACTAAAAATACTAATTCAGATTCTTAAAACTTTTCTTGTCTATAGACTTGACTGTTTTATTAATAACTTGTTTTTGCAGGGTATAGTTTGGTGATACAGACTTTGGTATGTTGAGTTATATGTCATATAAGCATTGCTTGATTATTACAATACATGAGATTTAAGAAAATTAAACTTGTCTTGCCTTTTGTATTGCTTGACCACCTGTTTGTTTTTGTTCTTCTTTTGTTTTTCAAAAACTTGAACATCTAAAAGACTTACAGTAATAACACACTAAAATTACTATACTAAACTTATGCCGATTTATTTTCTCCTTTTAAGGTCACACTCTTGCGACTCTAGAGCAGATTGTGGTGATGACTTTAGAAAGTGGAGGAACAAAGTAGAATTTTACCTGGCTATGCACCAAAATATGGACTATTGCTTACTAGAGGCAAACCCTGAAGAGTTAGAGGAGGATGCTGATGAGAATGCTCAGTGCAATGAGTGGTTTAGGACCAATCGTATGGCTAAAACCGTAATGAGGAACACTATGTCTGAAAAGGCTCTGTAGAGGAACCAGAGGATGCCCTTGATTACCTTGAGGCCATTGTTAAAAAATTCATTGTCAGTGAAAAGGCTGAAGTTGCTAGGCTTTCCAAAATTTTCTATGAACTTAAGTATGATGGAACATGAAATGTGAGGGTTCACATCATGCGGCTCATTTAGATTAATGCTAAACTTAGGGAGCTGCAGATGGGAATTTTAGATGCACTATCTGGTGCACATGACTTATACTCACTCCCAAACACCTTCAGCAACTTGAGGACCCACTATAACACTCATGATTGCAAGTGGACCCTTAACAAGCTTATTTTAGTATGTGTGGATGAAGATGATCGCATTAAGAAGGAAATTGGACCTATGACTGCAGTGAACCTAGTGGAAAAACCTAGGAAATGGAAATTTTTTAAGAAAAACAAAAAGTGTTCCACTCTTAACAAAACCTCAGCCCTAAGCCTTAAACCTGCAGATGGAATGGTTGACAAAGTCTTCAAGTATAAGTGTTATTTCTGTAAAAGAACTGGGCATATGAAGAAGAACTGTCCAGGTTTCAAAGCCTAGATGATAAGAAAGGGTAATGATTTAGTAAATTCAGTACTATCTTTATTTTCTTTAGAAATTAACTTTGTCAATACAGATATTCACTCTTATTGGTTAGACAGTGGCTCACATATTCACATAACAACCTCGCTACAGGGAATCACAAGGAGGAGGGCTCCGACACCAAGTGAGCAAAATGTATGAGTAGTAAATGACCAAAGAGTTGCAGTGAACGCCATAGAGACCTTGAAAATGGACTTAGTTTAGCCAAATTTCTTTTTCTGAACAATGTTTTCTATATTCCTTCTCTTAAAAGGAATTTAACTTCTGTTGGTCTTTTGGTTAGTTATGGTTACAGACTTGTTTTGGATTATGATAGAATAAAAATATTTCAAGGTTTTGAATACATTGGTTGTGGTGTGTTTTCAAATCATTACTTGATATTAAGTTATTCTGTTGAGAAGCAGGATATACATATGATTGAGAATGTTGAGAACATTAATTCAATGGACACCATAAAAGGTGTTAAAAGAACCAAATTCAACAACAAATCTGCTAACTTGTGGCATAAAAGACTAGAACATATATCTATAGGAAGATTGAAGACACTTGAGAAACAGAAAATACTACTTGCATTGGATTACAGTGATTTGAATGATTGTATTGAATGTTTCAAAGGTAAATTGACTAAATGCAGAAAGCTGATAACTAAAAGAAGTCAAAACCTTTTAGAGTTAATTCATATGGATATATATGGACCTTTTAAGTATAAAACTTAGTGTGGTAATATATATTTCATAACTTTTATAGATGATTTCTCTAGGTATTGTTATATATACTTACTTCAGAAAAATCTCAAGCTTTAGAAGCTTTTAAAAGATATAAGGTTGAAGTTGAGTTATATTTTGAGAGAAAAATTAAAGTGGTAAGGTCTGATGCAGGCTAGCAAAAGGGACCATTTTCAATGTTCCTATAAGAACATGGCATAAAAACTCAGTATTTCACTCCATATACTACAACTCAAGATGGAGTAGTAGAGAGAAAGAATAGAACATTGTTGAATATGGTTAGGTCAATGATGTGCACTTCAGGTCTACCAATTGAGTTGTGGGGGGAAGCACTTAAAACAACAAATTATATTTGTAATCAAGCTCCTTCTAAATCAGTACATAAAATACAATTTGAGTTATGGAATGGAAGAAAACCTAGCCTGCACTCTATGCCATGTGTGGGGGGTGCAAAGCTGAGGTTAAAATACCAATTGAGAAAACACATAAGTTAGGTCCTAGACCAATGAGTTGTCATTTTATTGGATATTGTGAAAAATCTAAAGGCTAGAGATTCTATATTCCTCTTGGCACAACTAAAACTATAGAGACTAACCAAGCTAGATTTCCAGATGAGAAGTGTGCAATGCAAGTTTTCAAGACTTGACTTTAGAATTTGAGGAACTCACTGAAAATGAGAATTTAGTAAGAGTTCTGCCTTTTGATAATGAAAAAATAATTCATTATAGACATATAGTACAACATAGAGTACATGAAAATCAAAATTTAAAAGATCAAATGAACCTAGATCCTGAACCAAACCCAAATGTTGAAGTTGCTAATGAGCAAAACCGGAATTTAGAAAATGTAGTTGAACAACAAAATGCAGAAAATCCTCAATTAAGAAGATCTAGCAAAGCTAGAAAACCAGTGTATGGTGAAGCAGTGTGTATGAAGTTTGTTTACAAGAAATTGAGATAGATGCACTTGTAAATGACACAGACCCTATCTCTTAGAAACAAGCCATAGAGAGCAGTGACGTGAGTGAATGGACTTTAGCCATGGAAGCTGAAATAGATTCAATGTATAAGAACCAAGTATGGGATTTAGTAACACCTGATCCAAACCACAAAGCTATAGTATGTAAATGGGTCTATAAGACCAAAAGAGATGCATATGGTAACATAAAAAGACATAAGACTAGGCTAGTTGCTAAAGGGTTTACACAAAAAGAGGGTACTGACTATACATAAAATTTCTCCCCTGTGTCTACAAAAGACTCATTTAGGATCATAATGGCACTTGTTGCTCACTATGACATAGAATTACACCAAATGGATGTAAAACCAACATTCCTAAATGGAGAACTAGAGGAAGTCATATATGAAACAACCTCAAGGTTTTGTGAAAACTGGAAAAGAAAATATTGTGTGCAAGTTGAAAAAAAAAATCCATTTATGGGCTTAAACAAGCATCGAGACAATGGTATGAGAAATTCGACTCAGTCATTTCATTTTTTGGTTTCACTGAAAATATAGTTGATGAGTGAGCTAGCACTAATATGAAGTTACTTAAAAAAACCAAGAGCTTTTTGTCAAATAATTTTGATATGAAAGACTTAGGAGAAGCCGCTTATATGTTAGGAATTGAAATCAAAAGAAACATGAAACAAGGTTCATTAGGCTTATCTCAACAAAACTACATGTTGAAAGTATTAAAGAGATTCGGTATGGAAACTTGTTCATCAGGTGATGGTCCAATGACAAAAGGAGATAAACTGTCTAAAAGTAAAAATTCTAAAAATGGGGGAAAAAGTGTGTCTCATATGGATACTAAACCATATGCTAAACTCAGAGGAAGCCTTGTATGCACAGGTTTGTACCAGACATGATCTTGCATATTCAGTTGGACTTTTAAGTAGATTTCAAAGTAATCCCACTCAAGAACATTGGATTGCAGAAAAAAAAAGGTACTTAGGTACTTACAGAAAACTAAATCTCATATGTTGGTCTACGTACAAGTTAAAAATGTGGAATTAATTAGCTATACAGACTCTGACTTTGTAGGAAATTTTCCCAACTCAAACAAAACCACTTGTGGTTAAGTTTTTATGCTTGCTGGAGGTGCTATAACATGGAAAATGATGAAACAAAAGTTAATAACAACTTCAACTATGCAAGGTGAGTTCATAGCTATCTAAGAGGGGTGTGTGAGGGCATTTGGATAAAAAAAATTCTAGAGTATATTGAAGTAGTAAGTTCATTAGCTTCAGGAGGTTTAAAGATGTAACAACCCTAAATTTCCAAACAATATTGGCTTAATTTAAATTCTATTAAATTGTGAAGTTCGATCTAAAAAGAACGTGATTGTTTGCGATGTTTTGAAAAGAAAAACGGAAACGTTTTCGGGACGTTTAATAAGAAAAAACGTTACAATTCCGCAACGTATATATCGACTTTTATTCCGTCGATCGTTTGCAAAAACTTCCTTCACGAAAGTTGTAGAGCTCGTCGATACGAGTTCGTGGATATGTGACGCGTTCGAATCGGACGTCGTACGTAAAAGTTATTAATGTCGGAAGTTAGTTTCCGATTTGGAAAGGGGTATAAAAGGAAATCAATCAGAATAGGGTTTCCATTTTCAGAAACCCTATTCTCCTTTCCTCACCCCGCGCCTCCCTCCTTCTCCCTCTTTCACTCTCTCCCCGACCCTCTCCTTCCAAGCCGACGAGCTCCCTTCACCCACCTCCGTGTTTGACACCGCCGGTGTCACGGAGACCGCGAGACCACGACGCAGCGACCGGTAGTATCGGCGACGCACCCCGAGCGGGGATCGAGGAACGCCGACGCAGATCGACCTCGGGTTAGTCGATTTCGACGTGGCCGGCATCGCAGGAGCCCGACGCCACCACCACGAGCTTGCTCTCCCCCTCCACGACACGAATCAACCTACGGAGAGACTCGCCTCGAGCGGCGACGCCAGCGATCGCCTCACCTTGAACCCGAGCCCCCACGATGATTTTTTTGGAACTCCTCCGATGAATCCGACGGTCCAAAACATTGATTGAGGTAAGGATTAACCTTGTGTGATTGTTGTGATGGATTGTGGATGATTTGTGAAGGATTTGGTTTGGATTTGTAAGGATCGGAGGGTTATGAACACCGCCGCATTAGGCGGCGCGTGTCGGAGCGTGTCGGAGCGTGGAGGGGACTATGGGCGGTGTGAGGCAGTGGGGAGGTAGAGGAGGAAGAGAGAAGAAGTTTGGTGGTGGCGGTGGCGTGATACGCGCCGTGGTTAGCCTCGGCGCGTGGGCCCCACGCGCGGCCTGCCGGAGGCGGCGCGTGTGCCACACGCGCCGCCACGTGTGCCACACGCGCCGCCACGTGCGGCGGTGTGAACAGTTTTGACAGAAGGGTATTTTGGTAATTTACTGTGTACGGTAAATGTAAATTTTATTTACGTACGGTAAATGTAATTAAATTTTACCTACGGTAAATGTAAATATAAATTACTTTCAGTAAATGTAAAAAGTAATTTGTAAAAGGGTAATTTAGTAAATTTTATTTACTGAGATTGTATTTACATTTAAACAGTACGTATACGTACAGAAATACGTATATAATATTTATATGTACAGAAATACGTATATAATATTTATACGTACAGAAATACGTATTAATGGTATATTTGTACAGTACCTGTGAATAGTAACACTGAACAGTAACTTCGTAAAACCGAAAATTGCTGAACAGTATCCGATTATTACTGTTTCGGCATTTAAAGGTTTACGAAACGATTCTAAATTCTTTTCTTATCTTTTAAAGGTGATCGTTAAATCGAGGAAAGGAATTATCTTCGGGAATTGTGGAATTACGCTCAAGTCAATAAGGTGAGTAAAATCTCACGTATTTACGAATCTACCCTCGCGGTGGTTCAATATTTTGCAAGGGTATTTATTAATGAATTACGAACATGTATACAATATAGTGGACTACATATATACTGTATAAATGGTAATAAGTATATATATATATATATAGTTCATTATGTTATGTACTGTTATTAATTCATTAGAAACGGTCATTTCAATGACGAGAAATTGTGTATTGAGCATGTGTTTGTGAAATATGACATGTATAGGATATAGTAAACTATATATATATTGTATAAATGGTAAATAAGTACGAATATATATAGTTTTCTATATAATATACTGTTATGAGTTTTATTGCGATTATATCGAGTATAATTTTGAAACGTACAATATGATGTGTGATTATTGTACTTGAGTTTAACATTGAGTTTGTTAAAAAGTTAATTTGTCTTTGGACGTGATTTAGTACAATATGATGTGAGATTATTGTACATGTTTGGCAAGTCAGAACCTAGCCTTGGCCGGGCGAAAGTTACGATACAGTTAGAGCTCTAGTCTGTCAGCCATAGTACTTCATGTGAGGTAACGGGTGGTTATCTACTCATGAGTACTCAGATTGTTTTGGATGTTGGGTAGCGGGTGGTTACCCAATATCAGCATAGTACTTCATGTGAGGTAACGGGTGGTTATCTACTCATGAGTACTCAGATTGTTTTGGATGTTGGGTAGCGGGTGGTTACCCAATATCAGCGTAGTACTGCATGTGAGGTAACGGGTGGTTATCTGCTCATGGGTACTCAGATTATTTTGGATGTTGGGTAGCGGGTGGCTATCCAATATCAGCGGTGTATTACGAGAGGGGTAACAGATGTGTACCAGCGTTCTTGGTACCCGTATTATAAATGCATTTAGGTAACCATAAGGGTTACTTAATTTCTCATGAGCGTTTTATTTCATATTTCTTTGGGACAACCAGATGGGCCGTCCATTGACTCATGAGGGCATTTATATTGTTGATTGTGATTTTTCGTATATATTGATATGCGAACTGTATTGTCATTTTACTCATACGAGCTATAAGCTTACTGGGTTTGTGTTTACAATCCCGGTGCACCAATTCAATGGTGTAGGGGATAATTCCGTAGGTGTTGATTAGCGGAGATTGAGTGACGACTCCGGAGATTCGAAGTCGTTCGTATCCTGTTCGTGGTGAGATTCTGGCGTGGATTTGTGTGAGAATTTGAGTGAATTTATTTGTGAGCTTTGTGAGAGTTGTGAGGATTATTACATTTTCCATCATATTGTAATGTCGAATTATAAATTTGGTTTGTAATAATCGGTTTGACTGAGTTGTATTTGGAACTCAGAGATGATCCGCTGTGCATGTTAAATGATTTCAACTTCTTGAGATTGTTTTTGGTGTTCTAACGACTTTGAAATTTTGAGTTTTTAGGCTCGAAATTTTAGGGTCGTTACAAAAGATATTTTGTGATAATGAAGATGCAGTTTGTTTTGCAAAGAATAATAAAAGGTCAAATAATTCCAAACACATTAAACTTAAGTACTATAGTGTAAGGCAAGATGTCAAAAGGGGAGGTTGAGGTTTTGAGCATTGATACCAAAAATCAGTTAGCTAATATGTTTTCTAAAGCTCTAGCAGTTAAAAATTTTCATAGGCATGTTGAAAACATGGGAGTTCTATCAGATTTGGGTGCTTAGCTCAGTGGGAGCATGAGGCACTTGTTTTTTGAATTTTAAGATTGTGTAATAAATGTAATTTTGATTTCATCACTTGTAATTCTTGCATTTGCAAGCTAGGAAGCACGGAAACGTGCCTTCACCCATGTTTCCCACTTCCGAAGTGGAACCACTCCAGAAACGCAATGGAAATGTTCAGAAACGCTCAGAAACGTCTAGAAACGTGTTTCCAAAAAAATGTGTTTTGGAAACGCGGTGGAAACGCTAGTTTCCAAATTAGAAACACAAGTTTCCAAAAAAATAAAGGTTTTTTATGTTTTTTTTAAATGAAGGGCTAGACCTACCTTCGTCGAGTCAAATGACTTATTTCGACATATTTTTGACCTCCCGCCGAGTCGCCGACCTTCCTTATCTTTTGTTGATACCTAGATCTCTCATTATATTTGTATTATTTTCAAATGTTGAACACCAAGTTATTTAAGTTATTTGAGATTCTGAGTTACTTAAACTAAAAATTTGTTATTATATTTATTTTTTGTATAATTTATATATATTTATATATTTTTTTATTTCGATGTTTCCAAAACGTACCCGCTTTCTAAAAATTTTGAAAAACACGCTTCCGTATTTCCAAACGTTTCGCTTCCATGTACCCGTACCCGATTCTGTGCAGCCTAGTTTGCAAGTTATCAATAAAATCAAGATTGTTCCGGTTTTTAGATGATTTTATTTGATGCTTCTAAGTATAATTTTGTGTGTTATTATAATGAATTGAGCTTTAGTTTACAGTTTTTCAATTTTGAATACATTACAGAAATTCAGTTCATTTTTAAGTTATTGCTGTCAAGATTTTGTGTTTTTACAAAATCATTAAGTGAACTTTGAGCTGTAGGTATTTTACAGAGTGATATACTTGCTTAAAAGCTCTATTTTATCACATGGTGGCTTATGTAATTGCAATGGTTCTTGTTAGTGATTTTTAATCAACTTGTTTCTCACTAACATGTTTGTTTCTGGGTTCTACATTGATTGTTGCATATTGACCAAGCCTTACAAGTTTGGGTTTTCATGTAATTCAAGCGCGCACTTAAGTTATTATTTATTTTAGTAACTGATTCGTTTTATTGATTTAGACATGTTAGTCCAAGTGGGAGAATGTTAGAAATAATGTGAACTTAACAATATCCAAATCATTACAAACATACATATTTTGAATTGATTTGAAAAATAACAAAATTACATTGAAAGACATATTTCGAGATACTCTCTAAGGTGTATATCCCTTATCTGAGTTTGGAAACTTGTAATCGTTTGACCTGTTCAAAATATGGATTGTGGTAAGTTCAGTTACTCTACTGATAAGGGTGATCACAATAAGGACTCTTTATGGGATTGGTCCGAGCTGTGAGGAATCAATCAATATAAATAGCAGAGGAAGTCCCTGAGTTCAACACAGCTGTTTGCATTCATAGCAGCCTCATTCTATTAGCTACTTATGTTGACACTCAGAAGACATTCATAGAAGTTATGGCAGCTCAAGGAATTAGACGTGCAACTACTGGACTCGGAGCTTATGACGATAACAACCCCAGTGAGTATGATTCTTGTATGCTTGATGGTTTTTAATTGAGTTATTTAGTTGTGTTTATGATTGTGTGATTAAGATGTTAAAACTTAGGTGATGCAGTTTGTTGGCTAAAACCAACAAGACCACCATACTAGCAGTCCCTTCCAGCCCATTCCATCCCTTGCCCTCTACATTCTCATACCCATCTTCCTTTTGGGTCTCTCTGTCTCCATCTTCATTCTCATTACCGTCCACAACGCCCTCTTCTTCATCTTCTTCCTTCTGCTCTATGCTCTTGTCCTCGCTTTCGTTCTCTGGAACACTCGTCATTGGGCGGTCTTGTTCTTTCTCAACTCTGTTCCAGAGACCAACCTTTGTGTGGCTCAGCATGGGGAGCTTGTCAAGATCACTGGGGTAATGAATCTATTCATGTTTTTTTTTTATCGAATGAATCTATTCATGTTTCTTTTGGCTTGTTCTCTATGATGGGCTCCTATTACTTTATAATGGGTTTATATCTTTGCTTTGTTTTGCTAAACTTTTCTTCAGGGGCTTAGTTTATGTTGTTTATTTGTGTGAAAATGAACAAGATTAGGAATGTGTTATTTGAATTTCATGTAGTTTAGGACTTTAGGTGCTGAGTAATTGGAGGAAAAAAAATGAAAAATTAGGGAGAAAGAACACTGACATTAACAAAGGATTTATTTTTCTGTTGCGAACAAAAGTCTTGACATTTATCCACAGCTGAGCTGATTAATTAGGGGTAGTGTTCTACAAGTGCCATGCAATCCATTTAGTTTTTTTCAGGCTAAATGTACATCGATGTATGTGGTATTTAAGAAAGTCGTGTAAATTGGGCTAGATGTACATCGATGTAGATTGGTTAATTGGGCTTACTGCATAGTGAACAACAAGATATGACAATCATAGCTATTATAATTGACAATATAGTCGGTAAAAAACAGAAATGTTGTGTGTCTCATCGAACTGAATTCAGGGGTTTGCAACTGCATGAGCACAGACCACAGGTGGTTGAACCTTTGTAGGTTGATGGTGGATACCAGTCTCTACTCTCAAAATTTACATTCTTATATGTATGAACGAATAAACAAATATTGCATGAGACTATGCTATTTGCATTCCTAATTAAGCCTCTTGCAGCTCTGCATTTACTGTGTGGAACTTATTTTGGCAGGCAAATTATAATTATGTCTGCCATCTGAGTAATCACAGTACCTACTTGTAAAATTACTGCTTCAAGGTTAATCTATTATGTGGATAGTTTCCTTCAGTTTGTTGGGGTAGATCATAATTTTTCATTCTGATGATTTCAGCTTGCCTCTTGTGGAAATCTCGCTTTGGAATCTTCATATGAAAAGGCTACTAGATGTGTGTATGCCTCCGAACTTCTATATGAATACAAGGGATTAACTCTAGAAACTAGAAATGCCAAGAAATCATGCTTCCAGTGAGGTATGTTCTTCTGTAGCCAACTAGCAATATAGATAAGCAAAAAGATTATTTCTTGTCATTCTCATAATTAAGCTAATATTGGTTTCAGTTACCTTCTTAAGATGGCTAATAATGTGCATGTTCCTAGTTCTTTCATACTCAAGTAATTACTTCTCAATCTATGCATTTTCACGAACTTTATCAGTATTAAAATGCTTATTGGATGCTCAAACATGACTCTTGACAGTTGACACCCATGTTTATCTCATGCGATCATGTGAACCTCAAGTTACTTTACTATCATGACAGTTGCAACTTCAAATAGCTTCTTTCATGCCCTAGAGCGCTACAAGGATCACCTCTGGTTTTCCTCATTTACCTTGTGTTGCTGTGCCTGTATCTATTAGAGATAAGAATATAATCAGCATCAACAATATACATATTGAAGCATTTTCAATTCTTTTATGCTTTGATCTATAGAAATTCATTCCCGAAATTGAATATAAGTTTTAGTGACGAGTCATGAGTGCTAGTGTAATCATTCCATTTTGCAACCAGCCAATCCAACTTCTGTTTTCACCTTAACATACATTTAAAATGGTGACCATGACTATGTCTGGGAATCTGGATTCATGTCTACTCTCTTAACAATGATAGGTAGAATGTGGCGGTCTACTTGGAATTATAATTTTTACTTTTCTTTTGCTTCGCCTTTTCACCTGACAGAGATTTTCAACAGACTTTTACTTGACTGATCGGAAGCCTGGTTGTAATCTTATCCCACTGATCCTTGAGAGCAAGCTTGTCAATACAAGAAAATGCAGAATTCTCTCTCCTCACTTGACAAAATGGTTACGTGAGAGAAATATCAGCTGAATCCCGTCTGTTACGTCTGGAGGAAGGGTAGCAAATTTTTACATTAAAATCTTTGATCAAATATCCTCTTTTTTTTTCATGAACGCATCCTTATGTTGTAAATATTTGGCAGGTATGTACAAGAAGGAAGCACTGTGACTGTATTTGGCATGCTGCACAGAGATAATGAGATCATTTCGATTATTTAACCACCAGAAGTAATCTCCAGTGGTTGTCAATGGCGAAAACTGCTTCTCCCTGTTGATATTAATGGACTCATCCTAACGTTCTCCCAGATGGCAGGGCAATCTGTCAGCCAAAATTATATACAACACCCAGAAAGATAGAAAGGTAGGTGTCACATTATCTCTGAACGATGACAAAATAAATTAGCTCAGGAGTTTAAGATTTAATGTCTCGCTAATCACGGTGTCAACCTTTAGCTCTAACATTATTTAGCTAATTAGCTCTGAATAGTTTTCTGTTCTGTGCTCTGATATGTGAATATCTTTCATTTTCTTAGAGCAAGAAAATGATCCGTTTATTTTTATTAGTTTTATAACTTTTATTCTAAGTAGCACGTCATGGCTGACCACCTTACTTGTGTAGAGCTTTGTTTCTGATATGTGAATATCTTTCATTTTCTTAGAGCAAGAAAATGATCCGTTCATTTTTATTAGTTTTATAACTTTTATTCTAAGTAGCACGTCATGGCTGACCACCTTACTTGTGTAGAGCTTTGTTTCTGATATGTGAATATCTTTCATTTTCTTAGAGCAAGAAAATGATCCGTTCATTTTTATTAGTTTTATAACTTTTATTCTAAGTAGCACGTCATGGCACCGTATTACGTGTCCGACACGGACACGCGTGACACGCAAACTGACTTTGGATACGGCCCGGACATGCAAGTATCCGAATCGGACACGCGGATACGCACAAACTCATAATAAAAGTGAAAGTATTTATGGTGAGAATCGAACTTTAGTCATCTAAGGCACTCAACAACTCCTCAACCATTCCAACATATTCAGCTTTTGTTATATTTATGCACACTTTAATATATATAAGGAAAGAAACTCGTGATAAAAATAAAAATGCTTGTGGTGGGATTCGAACTTTGGTTATCCAAGGTACTTATCAAGTCTTTAGCCATTCTAACAAGTTATATTTTCATCATTTTAATGCACACTTTGACATATATATACATATAAAATTCTAAATACTTTTAAATTTATAAAATATTTTTTTAATATATATATATATATATTAAAATAATATTTAATTAACGTGTCCGTGTCCAAAAAAATTTCTATATGTCGTGTCTACGTATCGAATCGTGTCTAATACGGACACTTGTGTCTGTATTCGTGCTACTTAGGTTTTATTTGATCTTGCAGAACCAGAAAACAGATGAAAAGTTTCATGGTAGATTGCTGAATCATAGCCCATTAGCATAAAGTAAACACTTTTTTTTTTATAGTTCTAAGTTTCTCAGCAATCAATCTGAACACAGCATCATACTAAAATGGGCTATAATTGAGCCTCATAACTTTGTTCACATTTTGAACTAAACCAATGCATCAATGTAGACCAGATCCTTACATTCAATTGGGACTTATTTAGAAATCCTTTTTTCCTAATAAAACCAATAGTATCTGGTAGTATTTTCATGCTGTAAAGCATCTTTCATGCTTTAGTTTGATTGTTTTGTCATTAGTGAAAGGTTTTCGTTGGGGTCATTTACTAATGTGAAATCAAAGGATATTGGATTAGAATATTCTCACACCAAGCAATTGATTTTATCACAAATGTCAATCTCCGGCCTAATTGCTGAGTAGTGATAAGGGTGTGTGTGGCTAAATTTATATTAGTACATCACTTTCGCTCTTTTTATGATTATTATCACATTACTGGAGTAGTGTAGAAGATGTGACTCCCACATTTACCTCCAGGTGCCTACTAGACTGAAACAACCAAACCAACCTCCACAAATGTTTAATCCAAAAAATGACATTCCAGGTTGACCTTCTTTGTTTTGGATTTGACCTATAAGTCAACTCTGTTATGTGTAGCCTATTTCCACCTAATTAGGGAGGAAATTGTCGATCAAGTGTTTATCCTCGTTAGCACTGTAGCTCTACAGTGGTGTGGTGAAGATTTTTTTTTTTTACCATAAATGGGGGAGGACGGTTTGCACGTGACCAGAAGTATTAAAATTTTGTGAGAACCATATCAACACATTCTCATCAGCCCTCACTCCTCACAACCTGACAGCACCCTTCTAGTCCAGTCTCTCCATATAGCTATCAAATCAAACTGGAGAGAAAGCAGCCATTGAGAACTTCAAAATTGAAACCTAGATATTGAAATTGATAGATAAACTACAGAGTTTGACCCCTGTACAAGATTATCACTCAAAATTTTCACTCTCAAATTAGAAACCCAAAACCTAACCATGGCGACTGTCGAAGATTTTGAATTCCTGCAATTCAATCAAGACTCCATCTTAAAACCCTCTCGGAATTCACTGACAACCCGGAAGCCGACTCCGACTCCGAGCCAGTACTTCATTTTGATACCACAACAACGCCGCCACTCCAACCACTTCGCCACTGATACATACTCCCCGCTGTCGAACCCGTCTTGTCCACCTCCATGATCTCCCTTTCCCACATTCATCTCTATGGGAATTGAAATCCATATGGGCGTTCAAAAATTAAATGAGAGCAATACATGATAACCTTGATTTGTTCACGGCTCAAATCGGACCAGTTTAGTGCAAGTGAGCTGAGATGATGGTATATGGATGCATTGGCGCGTGTGGATGAAAATTGAAGGAAATGGCGGGGCCAGGGCTCTGCACAAATCACCGACTGCTACGTAATACGCCAAATTAAAAACTTACCCTCCTCAATTATTTTAATTTTACCCATTCAGATTTTGAACCAAACTTATCCGTTACAGTAACCAACTCCAGCTAAAGTTAGTTCGATCTGTGTAGAGGAATGAAATGCTGACACCTGTCCTCGACAAGGTGAGACCACGATGGAGTTGGACCATTCCAGAACGCTTCTTAATTGTTGGAGTAAAAGATGAGGTATCTGCTAAACAGTAAAATAAACTAGTACACTAGCCATGGTACCAAGCTGGCATGGTCTGTATACATACTAAGGCCACATTTGGTTTAAGAAAAGGAAAGGAAAAGAAACCAATTCTTTAGATTTTCCTTAGCCATGGGAAAATGCAATTTCTAGCTGTTTTCTTTTCTGGTATTTAGAAAGACCAAGAATCTAGTTAGAGAAAGGAAATAAAATTCTACCAATTTTCCAATAACTTTCTTTTCCAAATTACAATTTTGGAAAGACCCAAGCTTGGTTTAAGCTTTACATTGTAATCTGGTAACTAAATGCCATGCATATAGTAAGTTGCCTCTCAGAAATGATTATCCAAATTGGTTTGTTGTAACTACATGATGTTATATTAATACACCGCAGAATTTCACGTACATATTATAGATCTTGCATGACTGTTAAATGGTTAATGGAGTTGCTTGAGCAGTACAAGGTTGCAAATCCGAAGGGTATAAAGAAGGGTCATAAGAGAACACTGAGTAAGGCTCAATTTGACATAGCTGTGCTGTGGGCAGAATTGCTTTTGAAGCTGTTGTGAGCATAATTGCTTTTAAAACTGCTGTCAGAGGAATCAGCTGAGGTATTTAGTAAACTATTTTAAAAATTGTTGTGAGACCGAAAAAAATAATTTTGAGTGTTTGGTTTTGTTGTGAAAAAAACGTTTTATTCCCAATATGGATATACCATGTTATAAATTATATTACGAACTCTGTTTGATATGAAATTGTAACTAATTAAATTTCTCATGTATTGTGTTGTACATTACTTCAAATTATCAATGTAGAATTAATTTATATATCAATATGCATATAAGATACAATTTGTTTGGTATTCATTTATGCATATCTTTCTAGATATAAAACAAAAATATATTGCTACAAATGGTAGAGCTGTTAGCAATTATTAATGCCAAATAACCAATAAAAAATCTAATGATCCCATTCTTGTTTCTAGAACAATGTTCCAAATAACACTGGTGAGAAATACAAAAGATCCGTGCAAGATTATAAAAGGAACCTGCGCAGTTGCACTTATTTTTGAACCGGAAGGCCGCTCAATTATCACTACCTTAAAGAAACTTCATGTACATAATTATTGTTACAACCAAAGAGAATATTCATTGAAAGTTTGAAACAAGTAAAACCTACAGCACTACTAAAACATTCAATTCCTACATGACTTCATCAAGTCCACAAGATAAATTAAGCATTTATTACACCACCTAAAAGACAAGCTTACTTAAACTATATTCTTGTGTGAGCTGTTATTGAGTTACGCTACAATAATCTGTGAGAACCTGCAACAAAAAATCAACATTGAAGTTGGTCTCAATTATAGCCATTTACTTGTCAATAGTAGTAGCCACCAAAACTGGAAATCTGTATAACATTAGTGTAGCTTTTACCAATGATAAACCTATATCACACAAGCATATAAATTCACCCTAATTGAATACTCAGTGGATGATACCTTATACTATAATTAGAAGGGGAAATCAAGATTCATGCAGAGGTGCTCCATTGTAAACATATTTTACCCTTGTACTTGTTACTAACCAATAATCTGCAAAGTGTAAACAGACTTGAGAAAATTGGAGATAAGAACCATAAGGCTCAGAGTAACAAGCACCTGAATATATGCATGCATGGTTATTGGTGATGAACATATGCCTTTTACAATGAAAATTTTACATTCAGTTGCAACAGAGAGCACAAATTAAATCCAACAATGCACACACCCAATCAAAAGTCTTTACCAACCAAATAACCAACTCGGTTCGAAGCAAAGTACCAGAAATGAAATCAGGAATGAGGTGGCGGCAGTTGATCGAAATTGGGATTCAGGCGGCAAAGGTCTTCGATCAAGCTTTCAAGCTCTTTGCGTGCAAATTCTCTACCAAACATGAAGTCATACCTGATACATAAAAATTCAACTCATGTGAACCGAATTTGAATCCCCACAAAGCCCATCACTTTATGCCTCTTGTTATTCTCATCTTTGGATTGGAATGTCAAACTATTGATTATTCAAGTACTTACCTTGTGAAAACCACAACCTAGATCTTTTGTGTCACACAATCCACAAACTAAAAACTATCGCAATTTTCAATTGGAATCAAATTAGGGACATTTACCTTTGAGGGAGAATCCTTTGTCATCTATGTTAGGTACCATTGGATCCTCTATAGGGGGTCGAAAGAGCTCGAGTTTATGTTGAGAGGCCATCATGGGTTGATTTTGTGAATTGGAGAAGAGAGGGTGTTCAATCTAGGGCTCTAATTTGGGGAAATCGGGTAAGCTGGATGAGGAGAGGATGAGAAGAGATATGATTTGTGGGTAATTCAAAGAAACCAACAGGACAAAATAGGGTTAAGTGATAAAATTCATTAACCTGGCTCTGTGTTTTTTCAGAAGCAGTTCATAAAGCAACCTGGGAGCTGCTTCTCCTAAACTTGCTTTTAGGGACCCCACTTCCTCCAAAATCAATTATTTCAGAGTCACCAAACGGCATCGGTTTCACCCAGAATCACTTTTGAGCCAAAAGCAGGTCCTAAAAGCTGTATCTGTAAGACTGTAACGACCCCAAATTTTCGAGCATAAAAACTCAAAATATTAAAGTCGTACAACACCAAAACAATCTCAACGAATCGAAATCATTTTAAATGCACAGCGGATCATCACTGAGTTCACAATACAACTCAGACAACCAATTATTACAAACCAAATTTATAATTCAACATTACATAAAATGGAAATGTAATATTCCTCACAACCTCTCACAAACCCACAAATAAATCCTCACAAGTTCTCACACACAAATCCACAATAGAAACCTCACCACAAGCAGGATAATGAACAACTTCGAGTCTTCGGAGTTGTCTCTCAATTTTCACTAATCAACACCTGCTGAATTATCCTCTACACCATCGAATTGGTGCACCGGGATTGTAAACACAAACCCGGTAAGCTTATAGCTCGTATGAGTAAAATAAAAATATAACTCGCATATCAATATATACGAAAATCCACAAATTAACAAATATAAATGCACTCATGAGTCAATGGACGGCCAATCTGGTTGTCCTAAAAATATATGAAATGAAAGTGCTCATGAGAAATCGGGCAACCCTTCTGGTTACCCAAATACATTTATAATACGGGTACTAATGAACGCTGGTACACATCTATTACCTCTCACGTAGTACACCGCCGATATTAGGCAACCACCTGCTACCCAACATCCAAAATTATGAGTACTCATGAGCCGATAACCACCTGTTACCTCACATGCAGTACTCCGGCAGACAGACTACAGCTCTAACTGTATCGTAACTTTCGCCCGGCGAAAGGCTAGGTTCCGACTTGCCAAACACGTACAATAATCACACCTCATATTGTACAAAAATCAAGTCCGAAGACAAATCAACATTTTAACAATCTCCATGTTAAAATCACGTACAATAATCACACCTCATATTGTACAAATCGAAATCACATGCTCGATATATAAATCTCGTCATCAAAATGACATCATCTCGATAAAATCATAACAGTATATTATATAGCAAACTATATATATATGTACCTATTTACCATTTATACAATATATATATAATTTGTTATATCATATACATGTCATATTTCATAAACACGTCCGAAGACAAAACGTTTAACAAACACCATGTTAAAACCACGTACAATAATCACACCTCATATTGTAGAAATTAAATCACTTGCTCAATATATAATTCTCGTCATCGAAATGACCAATTCATATTGAATTCATAACAGTATATAATATAGCGAACTATATATATATGTACTTATTACCATTTATACAGTATATATGTAATCCACTATATCGTATACATGTCGTAATTCAATATTAAAAACTCTTGCAAAATCTTGAATCTCCACAAGGGTATATTCGTAAATATGTGAGATTTTACTCACCTTATCAACTCGAGCGTAATTCCACAATTTCTGAAGATAATTCTTTTCCTTAATTTATCGATCACCTTGAAAAGATAAGAAAAGAATTTAGAATCGTTTCGTAAACCTTTAAATGTCGAAACAGTAATAATCGGTTACTGTTCAGCAATTTCTGGTTTTACGAATTTACTGTTCACAGAGTACTATTCACATATGCACCGTTTTATGTAATACTGTACAAATACACATCCATTACGTATTCTTATATGAGTACATACTGTTTACGTATTTTTGTACGTATAAATACTATTCAAATGTAAATACTATCTCAGTAAATATTAATTACTGATTTACCATTCTGAAATTACTTTTTACATTTACTGAAAGTAATTTACATTTACATTTACCATATGTAAATAAAATTTACTTTTACTGTACGTAATTTACTTTTTACATTCAACGTACGTAAAAATAAAATGTTACAATTTACTGTGTCGAAGTCACTGTTCACGCGCCGCCGCACGTGGCGGCGCGTGGGGTACACGCGCCACTCACCGGCAACCGCACATGGCGCTCACACGCCACTCACTGTGGCAGCGTGTGGGGCCCACGCGCCGACACCAACCAAGGCGCGTATTACGCCACTGCCGCCCCAAATCTTTCCTTTTCATTCCTCCGCCCTTCCCACGGCCCAAGGTCACCCCTACACTACCTCACTCTCTCACACGCGCCGCCTAAGGCGGCGGTGTTCACCAATTCATCCTCTCCTCCGATCTTCCTCCAATCAATCTAAAAATTCAACAACAATCACAACCAACCCATCAATTACATCAAATCATACCTTAATTGAAGTTTAGAACTCCGATTTAGCACCGGAGAAGTTCGGATCGTCGGTGGGGTTTCAATTCCTCGGGAAGAACTCAGATCGATGGGGTTTGGCCTCCAAGTTGAAGGCAGAGGGCACCAAGGCGAGGATCGGCGTCGAGATGCCCTCCTCCGTGCCCTTGCTTCGCTGGCGAAGACGCGAGGTGTGGCGGGGGTAACCTCTGAGCTTGGGGTTGTCTCGACGAAGCTCATGATGGCGATGCGCGGTGCCGTAGGGAGTAGCGGTGAAGAACACGACAGCCTGGAGATGCAGATCGCCGGCGATGGGGTTTTCGGAGGGAGATAGGCTCGGAAGGGTGAGAGAGAAGGAGGGAGGCGCGGTTTTGGAGAGAGAAGAGGGTTTCCAAAAATGGAAACCCTACTTCTGATTAGTTTCCTTTTATACCATTTTTTAAATCGGAAACTAACTTCTATCGTTAATAACTTTTACGTACGACGTCCGATTCGAACGCCTGATGTGTCCACGAACTCGTATTGACGAGCTCTACAACTTCCGTGAAGGAAGTTTTCACAAATGAGCGACGGAATAAAAGTCGATATTCACGTCACGGAAACGTAACGTTTTTCTAAATAAACGTTTCGATAACATTTCCGTTTTCGATTTACCGCTTCGCTAAGCAAACAAAATTCGTTTAAATAAATTTCTCAAATTTATGAACTTAAAAACAATCCAACATTCGCTCCGAAAAATCGGGTTATTACAATATCAAAGTGGGCCTAAATGGTGTTGCCTTGGTTGGGTTGGCTCAAACTAAATTTTGATGGAGCGTATAAGCTCACTGGAGTTGGTGGCATTGGTTGGGTTGTGAGGGATGATGTGGGAAAGTCTATGGTGCATGGTCTTAAATCTTGGGAGATCTTAGCTCAGCTTTACATGTGGAGGCTTTGGGTTGCAGGGCAAGTTAGCAAGCTGCTTTGGCTCAAGGTTGAAATAAGCTAGAGGTGGAAAGTGATTGCGCGGTGTTGGTGAGAGCACTGAATAATGACTCCCCTTTCGTGTCTGAGGTAAGTAGACTCTTGGAGGATTGCAGGGATCTAATGCTTAAGTTTGAGTTTATTTCAATTAGACATGTTTTTCGTGAAACAAACAATGTTGCTCATCGTTTAACACATTTTGTTAGTCTTGGTAAAGTAATTGAACTTCACGTGGGTGAGGTTCAAAATATTATATAGGATGTCCTAGTTGCAGATTCTTGTAATGTCTATAGTGCCAATCGGAGTTTAGGTGTTACGTCCCCTCCGATTTTTGCATAATAGTAGTAGTAGTAGCAGAGGTAGCCTCACTTAGAGGCTGGTCTTCCACCCTCTTTCAAAATAATAGATCTTGCATATTATTTGCAGAGAAATCAACTTGGTCTTAATGTAACTAGAATACTAGTGTACGTGTTATTTTAATTTGATACGATTGATGAATCGAATCATATGAGCTCATAAGAGAAAATATGTGTATAAGCTAGGTGCTAGCACTCCAACAAATCCAAGACCAGATTTCGTTTATTTGTGCAGGCCATAATCTAATTATATAAGAACAGGTAGAATTCGTGCAACTTCCAATATATAAATCATCATCTTGCCATATTCCATTTGTGCGTGGTCTTTACTTCTTGGCCATATACGCCATTATCTCCACAACCACAAAATTTAGTTTTTCTTAGACATCAGTTTCTGTGTTATCAAACATAATCATCAATCGTACCAAAAAAAAAAAACATAATCATCATTTGATATAATCCACGAAACGAGATTGGCCTATGGTATGTGACAGATCGACGAACACACAGTCAGACACACAGTATGCTATTCCATCTTCCTATCTCACATAAACCAATCACTAAAATAAATTTATCTCTCCGTTCATTCGTTAGGCAACTTATAATATATCATTGATTAACGTTAACTTAATTTGTAATTATGTCTTATATCAATTAATAATTTACTGTCATTCAACAAGATACAACTATGCTCGATTCCTTCTTGCTTTATCTAAACCATTTAGAATCGTATTGATGTTATAACTTACAAGACATGCATGATCAATAAGATTGAATATGTCTCCAATGCTTGTTAATTTTTTTTTTGATTGGAAGAAACTTTCATCAATACACTTTCAGAACATTAACGGGGGAAATCAACAAGCCCATTGTTAGCATCAATGCTTACATCAATAATATTCAGGAGCCATGGAGGCCCTGAGTCAATCCAGACCATTGCTTCAACCATCTTCAGGGCTCTTGGAGCGATAGAATGAGCGACATGGCTATGGTGTTTCCGTACATGTTTCCAAGACACCCATTCAAACTCCTCCTTCATGTTGCGGACTACCTCCATTACCCCTCCAATATCGCTCAAATCAATACCACTCTTACCGACAGCACTAATGACATTAGCTGCATCTCCAACAATGCTTGTTAATTAGCAAAGTTGTTTTGAGTATCTTGGTCAAAAATTGGAAAAATACATAGCATCATATCCCTTCAAAATTACCTTTAAATTGAAATCAAGATATGATTCTAATGCAGCCAAAGACTCGTTACTATAATCAACGTCGTGATCACTAATCGTGGATTTGGATCTTAATATATAAACAGATCGAGATAGTTTACTTAGTTGCATCCTTGCAGGCACAATATCTTATGATTATGTCTTCTTGATACGTTGTAATGTACACATTCTTATAAATAAAAGCTAAATGGGTGGCATGAAGTTGCTGATTATGCTTGTTTCGATAGATATTTAGCATATGCACTTTGGTTAGATCTTTGAGATACAGTTTGGCACCAACCAAACTATTAGAACTATAAAAATGGGAAAAGGAAATAGTATAGAGGACTATTATTGGACTGGGAAATTGAATCTAGCTTGCAATTAAGTTGTATGATGAAAGCAAGAATTGGGTCTCGAATCAAATCTGGACAAAGGCAAACTGAGAATATGAGCTCGAGATTGTGCTTTTGTTGTTTATATCTAGTTGGTTACACTTTGCTTATGCCCTAGCTAGAATTTCTTAAAGTGGGTTCTCCTTCAAAAGTAAGCATCTCCGGTCTATATTTATTGTTTATATATACGATCAGTTCTAAGTTTCTAAATTTTAACATCCACTGCAAATTGTTGTGTTTAGTATTCTTAATTATTCAATGGAAATGCTAATGTTCCCATATCAATTTTCATGACGACTTCGTAGATCTTTCAACGGATGTCAACACTTGTCCAGAACCCAGATTATATTGGACTTATTTAACTCAGTTATTTGTTTAGCAAGCAGAAAAGATAACCTCGATCACTATTTACTTCCTCATCGAATACAAGAACCCCTTTTCTTCACGTCATCACAGTCTCTCATTCACAGGAAACCTAAACTCAAACAGGGTTTGCAGCTTCATGGCAAAGCAATACAAATTTGATGATCGTATGTCCCTGGTGATAGCTAAAGAAACTGTTTGCTTGAATAGATTCACGATAAGTGTTCATGCCAGTGAGGGATAAGACATCTAGCAATTGACAGAAGCAATTCATTTAGGATTAATTTGTCTCTTAAAAAATATTCATTTAGGATTTGTATTATCGTGCAGAAATTTGATTACGTTTTCGGATATTATTCAATGAACTAGCTAGGGTAATAGACATGGGTCAGAACAAGATGTTAATTCCTAATCTTAGCCAAACTTAAAAGACGGACAAATCTCAGATTAGGGAAACAAAACACAGTGATTCAGTGACTTGGAATATTTCCAAAGCGATATTGGAGAACCAGCAAATCTAGCATGTAGGACCCGAATGAACTTGCTAGTTACCTTTGTTCATCTTTCTTCAGTCAAAAGCAAGTGGCATTTGCAAAGGGTGATCATGATCATCATGTATCATCGACACCAACTTATGCCTGAAGATGGAACCCCAAAAAGAGAAGAGGAGTTAAGCATTCTCAAAGGACCACGGACAAGAGTTGCTGTTTGCTGAACATATCAATTATATTCTAGCTCCATTGTTCACATATATTCAAGTCTTGAAGAAAGAAAATAAGTCTTTTGAGTCGAGAACCTTTAGAGAGCTAGCTTCCCCAACCCACCATGAAAGCCGGTCAAAATGGAACTCGTCGTGATGATCAGTTTTATTGCAGCATCGAATCCAAACATCGTTCGATCGTGGGAGTTGTTTTAGTGTTCAGAATAATCGAGTGGAAGTGGGTAGGTACTCAAAGGCTGAAGGCCACATAAACACATAAAATTGTTAATTTGACCCTTTGTAAGTTAACGTTAATCAAATCCTTCATGATCGGTTTCCCTTTCCAAGCATTAATTGATTCTGCAAGTATTAGTAACTTCACTCTCAGTGGTTCATGTCGTCGTGTTGATCACCAGCATAAAAGGTATTTGATCGTGCGCATGCTCTGCGGTCGATACCAATACGAGATATTTTTCATTGATAGTTAACCGACTTTCCTTCTCCAATGAAGGTAATGATTTACCAAGGCAAGATGACTCCTTTTGGAAATGCACTTGTTAGTGCTAAGTAATTCGCGTATTAGGCCTGAGAAATATAGTTAACTCAAGGCCACGATTTCTTAATTACAATAATTAGTAGTACGTAATATAATCAAATCATCAGCTATATGAGCTCTGACATATCTCACATGATTTTAGGGGTAGTTTAAGGTCGTACGCGTAACTAAACAAGGCCAAAGGTGTATCGACTCCTTTTGTCTTCCAATGGAAGAGGATCTACGTACTTGACATACCATTGAAATTTGAACGCAGGAACTTCCGTCAAATTTTTGGATCTTTCCATTAATTTACACAGGCAATATGTATCTTAAACAACACGCATGCAAAAAACCTAGCTACTGCCACATTCTCGATCGGGAAGACCTAAGAAAAAAAGGTGACGATCGATAACTAATGGATCAATCAACATCATACATATACAGCTAGCTAGGTAAGAGAGTACCTGTACGGATTCCCAGTATATCTTAATTAGACATGACCTAGTTATCTCCGATCAATTCTTTAATTAGCTTCTATCCCTTTCCGGCCTCTGGTTCTCCAGCTAGATTGAAATTTACAAGCATGTTATCATAGTTTACAAATATACGATCAGATGACGTATTATTGTATATATACTTACGGTGGCTAGCTGCAGCTTCTTAATTTATTGCATAGCAGAATTCTTAACTTGGCACAGCATATTCTTCATCATCAACATCTCTTGTTCGTCAAAGTACACAGTTTCATATTCAAACGACAAACCTAATACGAAATAGTATTCATCGTCATCAGGGCAACCGCAACTTTCTTAATCGAGTCACATTTTTGTTCATTTCGATCGGTTTTCTGTATTTTAGATTCCTATAGTGATAAGCTAGCTGGTCTTTCCGCATAGAGTAATATATAACCTAGCGGTGCAATATTATAATATCTGGTCAGTTTCTTCGGTCTTTCACTGTAATTTCGTCTCTGGTCTTCAGTCTTCTCCTCCTTACAGCACAATGAATCCATTACAGATCGGCATCTTAAAAGGTTCGCACAATGCACGGACGCAGGTCTTGTTCAATATATGTCAATTTAAATCAAAATTATATAAAGTAAGCTACGATCGATGGTGGCATTGTCTTGTAGGCATTTGGAAATTTATGTTTACGATATATATTATCTAAAAATGACCATCTTTGGAAATTTCTTGAAGCATGCTGGTCTCTTAAGATGTAACCACAAGATGCGTAGGTTTGATTTGGTCTTAGTCTTCCATTTACTAGCTTATAATGTTGTTTACTGAAAGCCATCATGGGAGTTGGAGCGAGGTACTAACTGCACTGTTCACACTACACATTAGGAAAAAGGATCGATTAAATAACTCCTGAGTGGCATGCATGCTCAAAAATTAACAGAACTTTAGGTTTCTTTATTGTTTTATTGCTTCTTAAGTCAGATGATTTAAGCTAGCTAGAGTTTGACAAAGAAAAACAATTGAAACCAATAAAAGAATAGCTAGATTTGGCGGTACACATATAACACACATGACTAGTCGATCAATATTTATATGTTATTATCAAAATGATGTGACGACATTTCCAAGTAACTTGCAAAGTTGTCTGTGAGAAGAGGTACAATATCTTATGCTAAACGAGGCAAGTTGGAGGCTCCTTGGTTCATTGCTTCATTTGTTCGAGATATCCGGCCAATATTTTCTTCGGTGGTCGCAGTCCGCACTTTGGATCAAAATGTTTTGATTAATCAATTTAATTAGTACGAGATCGATTTGAATCGAAATGTTGGAATCCTAGGTACTTTGAAGTTGTATTTTTCATTTTTTGACCAATAAAAAAAAAGCTACTGGGATTCGAAGTGAGAGTGGATGATTACATGTTGGCATTATCTTGGTTAATGTATATAAATCAGAAAACTAGCTAGATGATCATCATACCCTGCGGTAATTTGGTAAGTTGAACTAATTGATGATTCCCACATAGAAATAGTAAGACAAGGCTATATGAGTATGTATTATAATTTAGAAGTTAAGAAAGGGAAGATTCAGTAGCTATTTTGTCGATCTACTGCTGAATCTAGATTTCTAGTCATGGTCGCAACTCGCAAGTCTTTCCAAGTTTCAAATTAAGGGCTTGTTTCGCACTACGTAATTTTACTGCAGACGGCTGCCCTCTCCAAATTAAGTACGTACTTAACTTCCTGCACAAGCATGAGACTCGGCTCCATTTGTCTCCTGCAACAGACCAAATGAAACACCTGATTGCTCACAAGTGCATGCATCCTAGCCATACTAGGTATTCTTAATTTGCTGTATTTCTTTTTTTTTTTTTGGGTTTGAACGAAACTTGGTATAGTTGAGAATCTTTGGACGGACCTAATCTGTAGTAATTTTCATTTAACGGTAAAGAATAATGTAATTTTAATCCCCAAACCGAAAATTCTTTATGCACCGGTAATGTGAATAATTAGTATCTAATAAGTAATCCAAATACTTGTAATTTTTATCTAGTAACATAAAGATTAACTATATATATTATCTAACTGCATACTAATTAATGTAGTTGTAAGTGTAAGTCGGTGCTCTAAATATGTAAGATGAAGTTTTTCAATTGCATGATTACTTGATGAGCCAATTAAACTTGCTCTCCTAAGAATTTGTAAGCAGCGGTAATAGTTGATGATATTATGAAAATCGGTCAGAGCCTGAATTCCAAGTACTGATTAGCACCTTAAACCCTTGTCACCCATGATGTCTCCCATGAAATTGCCAACTGGCATGGTAGCTACGGAAGGTGTCAAGGTGAACCAGAAAGAGCAGTCAACTTCGATGACTGATGGACATGGCATGCAACCGCCACTACAACACAAAATATAATTTCCGATCCTAGAAATAGTCGAAAAAAAACACTAATTTGGTTGTTAATACTCTTTCCGACCAAATAAATCTGGTCGGGCTCAGTCGGTACTACCCCGGTCACAAATGCTATTTTTCGACCATCTTGGTCGGAAATAATAGTCATTTACGACCAAAGTTACCGTCGGAAACTCCATCGGAAATGTCACTCTTTCAACCAAAAAACCCTCGTCGGAAAATGGTTGGGAATAATATCATTTACGACCAAATTACTCGTCAGAAATGAGTTTCATATTGTCGGAAATACTACTTTTCCTGTCACAATATCTCGTCGGTATATGGTTGGAGTTTTTATTTCCGACGACTGAATTTCGACCCATGACTTGTCGAAGTTCTTTTTTTTATAATAGTTTAATTTTTTTAAAACATGGGTCAAATATATCAATTATATTATTTGATCATTTTAATTATTACAATGTCCTTGAATATATATATATATATGTTGCTTTTTTTTTATTCTCAACCTCTTAGTTGTTTCCACATGGCGTATTATGCATGCTTTCATTCTTCTAGCCAATGCAAAGTGCATTACCGTACAAGTTTATAACAAATATGGCACGCTTGCACATCCACCACGGGTATGTCATGAAGGTTATCACGTTCCAACCCCTACTCTAGCAACTCGTGTAATATTATCCTCCTCCTAACCTCCTCGTGCTGATTCAACAGTGGCCAATTGCATTCTTCTTCTCCACACTGCAATACCAAATGCCTTATTAATTAGCAGGGGTTCTAATCACATATACCAACCCTCATATACCAAATGAGTAAATCATCTACCTTCTCACCCTTATATGTCAGGGACCTTCTAACGGATTTTTCACTTCTTACCTTCATCACAATAATAATAGTTAGAGACAAATACATTATGAAAATGAAATAAAGATATGACTGGTAAACATACTATAAACATCAATCACCAAGCAATGAATGATGTTGCCCTTCACCTTAATTACAGTCATCATGCACAACCATCTTGTTGTGTTTTCCTAAGGAAAGTGAACGAGAGTTTGAAGTTTAATTCTAAGATGAGAACCTATCGAGAGGTTTGAGAAAGAGAAATGTTGGTGAGGATCGGAAGTGAGGGAGAGAAAGGAAAATAAGTGGTTAAGTAGTGGGGAGATTTTAGGGAGAAATTATTTTTTTCAAATGGCGCAGAGAGAGAGAGAGATGTTAAGTTGTGGGGGGAGGTTATAGGGAGAAGTTATTTTTTTTTCAAAGGGAGTAGATCTGCTGAGAGAGAGAGAGAGAGAGTGTGTGTGTGTGTAAAAACGAATTCAAATTAATGTATTTCGATTAAAGATAAATAAACTTGAGGACTTAGCTAATTAAATATATTAATTCATGCACGGAAACAAAAACTTACTTTATCAAATGTATTAATAACATCAAATAATGGTAAATTGTTAGTCCTTACTAATAAATTTAGTAACTATGTCATGTGACCACTTTTAGTTGAATAAAAAACTCATATTAAACGTATATTTTTGACGACTATCTAACTAAATATGATCTAAAATTAATGCTTCTTATTACTATATTTTGACTAAATAGAATATTATCGAAAATGACACCCTTTTTTCTGACGCAACATAAATCTCATCGGTAGAAAATGGTTGGAATTTTTGGCGCCAATTTTTTATTAATTTCCGACGACTATTCGACCAAACAAAGGCTGATAAAAAATGCTTCTTTTTTCTGACGACTTTCTGACCAAATAAAATATCATCGAAAAATGTGTTTTTTCCCCACCAAACATAAATCTAGTCGAATTTATTTATTTCTGACCAAATTACCTACGAATTGCCAACTCGTCAGAAATAAAAATCCGACAAAAAATTGTATTTCTGACGGAGAAGTGTATATTGTCGGAAATACCATTATTACTGACAAAAAAATACATTAGTCGGAAATCCGTAGTTGAAAAAGAGTGTTATTGTTGTAGTGCAAGTCGATAGACCAGAAGTGAACCATACTTCATCTTCTTTACCAAAACCTAAAGGCTAAAGACATGCAGCGCACTAGGGCCATGAATGCATGGGCCTCATGTGCACCTTAAACCCGTCAGTAGTCACCGAACGACGCCACCCCAAACAACGGCACGTGTCAGACCAAATTACGGCGACCATACTAACTTGTCCAGAACCTGACGGAACATCTCTGGACTCTGGACCTCGCGCCTGCAGAGGTTTTTTGAAAATTGAAGTTTTAGTTTTTTGTTAAATCGATCCGAAGTGTAGTTTGAACAAAAAAGGCAAATTGAACAAAATAACTCAGTATGAAGTTTTTGTTAAACAACTTTTCAGGATTAAAAGCGCCCGGGCCGAAGCAACTTAACCGAGAATGTTGGATGCAAAAAGTTTTGACGTTTGAAACGTGGAGCTCATGAATTTGACATGATCGATTAAAAGTTCAAAGATTTTCATGACAATTTGCGGAAGTAGAAGAATTGGAAAGGTTAGTATTTGCTTCTGCGCTAATTGATCATGGGGTTTGAAAAGCTTATAAATTGTGATGCACTTTGCATGACCTATCTAATTCGTGTAGATAAACACAAGTACGCAGTGCGCCCTCCGAATTATAATTATTTTAGAGATTAATTATCTTTGTTTGGTATTAATCTTTTCATTCTTGATGAGTGAACGCCACACGTATATATCGTTACCTTGTGTATGACATTGTAGCTAGCATTGATCAAATAAGATATGGGAGCCTAAACTATACACTCGTCGAATTACAACATGCACTTCTATGCAGATTATTGGTTGAATAGCGTTCACTGATGAACACTTCTATGCTGATTGATGAAACACTAATTCGGTTGATCTGCCTTGACGTATCTCTCACCTTTGCCCAATACTAGCCTTTTTCTGTTAATCTTCAAACCATGCTACTAAAACAAAGACCTAATTCCAACTAGCCAAACTAAACTCACACACACGCCCATTTCCAAGGTTCATGAGCGTGCAACCCACACGCCTGCATATCTTGCGGCGCTTCTAAAAAGAATTATAGTATACTGCCCCAAATACCAAAAATAAAAATACGAAAGATTTTCTTCTGTCATACTCTTATACTTTCCTACTCTTCAGTATAACGGTTTAACCCACAGACTACTACCCCAGCTTGCCTATATATAGTCCCATTCATCGCTCATTCTGGTTCAAACTGAAAACAACAGCCTTCCCATTCTTTCAAATCCACCCCCCTTCCCCGCCCCCCCCCCCCCCCAAAAAAAAAAAATTAAGCCTAGCTCTAGCTCTAACTAGCTTTGCTACACCATGAAAACGGACATTGAAAGCCTCTGGGTTTTCGCCCTCGCTTCGAAATGCAGAGCTCTCTCCCAAGAAAGCATTGTGTGTTCTATTCTTGTCATCGCTCTCTCATGGCTTGTCATGGCTCTGTTTTACTGGGCTCATCCCGGCGGTCCAGCCTGGGGTAGGACTGTCAAAAATATTTTTACAAGCAAGACTGCTATGATCCCCGGTCCGAGAGGTCTGCCGTTGACAGGCAGTATGAGTCTGATGACGGGTCTGGCTCACCGGAAAATCGCTGCCATGGCCGAGGCTTGCAACGCCAACCGGCTCATGGCTTTCAGTCTAGGCCAGACTCGCGTCATCGTGACGTGTAACCCTGACGTAGCGAGAGAGATTCTCAACAGCTCCGTCTTCGCCGACCGGCCAGTGAAGGAGTCGGCCTACAGTCTCATGTTCAACAGGGCCATCGGATTTGCCCCATACGGAGTGTATTGGCGAACCCTGAGGAGAATCTCGGCCGCTCATCTCTTCTGCCCGAAACAAATCAAGGCATCCGAGTCTCAAAGGTCCGAGATTGCCTCCCAAATGGTAGCAATGTTTGGCGCGCACGCGCATGGTTTACGCGTGCGGGAGGCCCTGAAGAGGGCGTCCCTCAACAACATGATGTGCTCTGTTTTCGGACGCAAATATGATCTTAATTCGATTAGTGATGAAGTGGAAGAGCTCAAGTCACTAGTGGACGAAGGCTACGACTTATTGGGTAAGTTGAACTGGTCGGACCATCTTCCTTGGCTCGCGGACTTTGACGCACAAAAAATCCGGTTCAGATGCTCAGAACTTGTCCCTAAAGTGAACCGGTTCGTTACCCGGATCATTTCCGAGCACCGTGCCGGAGCCGGTGACAAATCCTCCCCGGACTTCGTTGACGTCTTGCTCTCACTCCAAGGACCTGACAAACTATCCGACTCCGATATGATTGCTGTGCTTTGGGTAAGCATAATTAAGCTGCTTTGATACTATTAACCGAATCTTTAAATAATCTAATTCCTGTAATTAACTGGACGTCTTCGTTTTGATAGGAAATGATATTTAGAGGGACTGACACAGTGGCGGTTCTGATCGAGTGGATTCTGGCGAGGGTGGTGCTTCATCCAGAAGTTCAATCAGCGGTGCATGCTGAACTAGACAAAGTTGTTGGGCGGTCTCGAGCCGTTGATGAGTCTGACGTCAATGAGATGGTGTATCTGACGGCTGTGGTGAAAGAGGTGCTGAGGTTGCACCCTCCCGGCCCACTCTTATCATGGGCTCGCCTGGCCATCACCGATACAATGATTGACGGTCGACACGTGCCGCAGGGGACTACGGCGATGGTCAACATGTGGTCTATTTCGCGAGACCCGGATGTTTGGACTGACCCATTGGAATTTAAACCCGAGAGATTTGTGGCGCAAAAAGGTGAGATGGAGTTTTCAGTTTTCGGGTCGGATTTGAGGCTGGCGCCATTCGGGTCAGGGAGGCGGACATGCCCCGGGAAGGCGTTAGGGTTGACAACTGTCACGTACTGGGTAGCGTCGCTTTTGCACGAGTACGAATGGGTGCCGTCGGAGACGGTGGACTTGTCTGAAAGACTGAGGCTGTCTTGCGAGATGGCTAAGCCTCTGACTGTGAATGTGCTCCCAAGGCGTATGTTAAGCACAGGTCATTGAAGTTTAACACAAGTAGAAAAGGGATACAATGAAAGGGAAGAAGAACGTAATTAGTAACAAGAAACTCCTGTAGAAGGTTAATGAAAATGGCTTCACTTGAGCATATATCCCTTGTCTGTTGGGTCATGTCCTATTCTTGGTCTGTCACTCTCTTGGATGCCAAGATAGTTACATGATCAAAGTGTTTTAAGTTTAATTATTGTATAAATGGTGAAATTTAAAACAAGTTCTATTTGATTTCCTTAATACAAGCACGTACAATATTTATGGATCCCATATATTTATGCCTTTACATCTATATGTACATAGCTTTTGTGAAGATGTTGTAGAACAAATTCTCTTCTTCTTCTTTTTTTGACAGTTTAGACCTGAAACTCAAAGCGGAAACAATGCTACATAAATATTTGTAATACATGAGATACAACTTAAATGAGATCAACGTTTTTTTTAAGTGTTGCGATCTTTTCTTTATCTGTTCAGTTAGTTAAAACCCTAATTCCCTAAATCCATTTGCAAGTTTTCTCAGTAACAACAACTAGTGATCAGTAAACCTAACTAGACTCTCGAAAAAGGAAAAGTCAAGGTATTGATCAGTCGATGCAAAATTAACTCATTATATAAAGCCTTTAGAAGATCTGTCATTCTCGATCGAGAACTTAAAAACATATATAGATTATGTATTTCAGTGTAACTTGGAATAATCACTTGGCTTTTCATTACTTTTAGCTTCTTATGGTAGCAGGTGGCATGGGATTTGAGAATTGATTCATTATCATGTTTTCGGTCGATTGAAAGAGTGAAAGTCATTGCTATCCTAGTAACAAGGTCTAACACTCATGAACAAGTCAATTTAATCATACTCAATGAATGATAATGACTACCCTTAATAATCCGTTTTGTATGTGTTAGAATTAATAATCAGGTTTTCTGGGCACCAATTAATTAAGCACTGTATGTTCTTTATGTGGGTTAAGTTTTGTCTGCCAGGACCACAACCCTTATGATTAGTTAGCTAGCCAGAGACATATCTGTTCAAATAGTTGATATGCAATATATATAACAAGTCTATGGACAAATTCCCCCTTGATTTCTTCCACATGCCTATGTAATCAAACTAACTAATTTGACATTTCATAGTTTCAGAATGGATTCAACCTAATTTTGATTTCAGAGTTTTCTTCTTTGATGCAATATTAGAATAGATTGAGCTAGATAGCATCCCACTACTAGCAAAGCGAGGTCATACACTGATTTTAATCGTGTGAGATACCACTAATTCACACAGATTACAGTGTAGGAAAGCTATTACACATGGTGCAGCCACGAAAGACTTATCGGTGTTCTTTAGAAGAGGGTTAATGACCTATTTACATAGATTTAAAAATCCGGGTGAATTGTTGATGTAGGTCTCTTCATTTATCCATTATTGGACTTGATTTATAAAATAAAATTCAGTGTGAATAACTTTCTAATGCACACGTATTTTTGTGAGTATGTTAAATTCTTAATCCATTGAAATTAGTGTGAAAGGTTTTTAATATTATAAAAAAAAAGAGGCATTCGGATGCCCTAACCTAACATCAGTTCTTTCAGTAGCATGTTATCCATGGTTTCACTCTTTCAGCGTATGCAATCATACATGGTTTTCAACATACATTATCATGTAGTACACATCATGTGCATCCACCAAGGTTAGTAACTCCAAATGCCATAGAGTTGAGACCAAACAAGATCTTTTGTTGTTGCAGATAAGAAGACAAACAACTTCATGGAATTTTTGATTTCCTGTAAGGTTACAAGATTAAAAAGTAGATCTACCAAAAAAAAAACAAACCATTAGTTAAAAACTTGAGAAAACCTAATTGCTTACTCCTGATTTCATAAAATTGAGAACATCTTACCAAATAAAAAAGCTCATCCTTGAACTAAAAATTCCATGGAAAATCCCAAATCCAAGATTGCTTAGATTCCACGGCATGGCTCTCCCGGGTCGAACCCTATAAAATGATTAAAATCAACCCAAATGAAAGTAACTCTTACCAAATCAAGAACACAATGAAATTGAATCAATTACAACCCAAAACATGAAGCAAAGAGAGAATCTCACCTATTGAAGTTTTCACCTCTATTGAGCAACAAGGAGGGGCACTATGGAAGGTTCTCATATTAAAAAATTGTGATTGAAGAATCAACTTATAAGATATTAAAAGAATACTTTGCTTTAGTTAGAAATTACCATTGAGTTTCGTGTAAAATACATTCACACACAGTTATCGATGAGTAATCCATTAGTTGTCACTTATGTGATTGTTTACGTATAATTTTGTCTCTAGCCTCTTTTTCCACACAGATTTCAGTAGCTAATTTATAATACATAAATAAATGTGTGAATATCAATTCACACATACAACTTTGTGAATATTTTTAGCTTTCACACTGGCATATGTGAATGTTCTCTATATATTCACACGGTTAGTAGTGAGTATTTGTGTTTCACACATTTCTTAATTAATCTGTGCTAGTTAAACAATCTTGTATTGCATATTTGCATAATGTATGAATTTGATCTTGAACGACTAATTAAGCACAATCAAGTTGATCCATGCATGCTATTATCCTAAACCATACATTGGAATTATGTTTATGAATCATGATGGGGACTAGACCCAGTTTGTTGTGGCTAAATTACCTATATCACATAAAACTCCAAACTCTCTCAGAGTCTTAGTCCTCTTGTTCCAACGTTTTGTGGAAACAAACTCGATCAATATTGCACTATGGACCCAAAATCTTTCAGTTTTCTTCTCAGACAATTGTTTCAACTTGTAAGTGCGCATGTTGGGTTCCATTGATGAACGAGAAAATGTGATGACTCTTTCAACTAATTTCTGTTTTGCTCTAGTTAGCCAATAAGTTGATTTTCATATCTGTATGATGCAGGGACGGATCCATGATTTAAAAACAAGATGTGCTAAGTTTGGACGAAACCAAAATTTTTTTAAGGACTTCATAGCATAGCAGTGATAATTTCAACATGGAAATAATAGCTTATGATTGTTGGAAGAAGATAGAAGACTGAGATTTAAGTGAAAGTAATTATTATATGTACTTTGTGTTTACAGAGAAACTTATAAAAACAGAGCAAATAAACCCTGAAAAACAATGAAAAAAAACCCTGAAAAACAGAGCAAATTACTCAATTTTTCCTAAACAGTCATAATTGATATATACTCAATTTTTTCACTATAAAAAAAATGGGGTGGGCTACAACAAAACCTAACCCACCCCTAGATCCGTGCCTGGTATGATGACTCTTTATATTTGTTTTTAGGATTATGGGTCCTAAGATAGTGTTTCATGTGAATTATTCAATAAATAAAGCATTATGCAATGAACTAAGAAAGTAATCACCAGGAGTACTCTAGCCAGGTGGCCGTGGTCGATCTTCATGAATAAAGTCTTTATGAATTAATGGATTTTGTAGTCAATAGAAGTTAGTGAATATATTCAACAGTTGCTTTTCGTTCAAACCCTCATATTTAAGTTGCTTAATTAGTTGCTAATTACTATATATCAAAAATATCAAGTACATGCATCTTCATGCTAGCTTGACCTAGACTACGCATCCAATTTGGCATAATTTGAGCAATATAAGTAGGCTCTTACTTCATTATATTTCTCATATATTGGACGTTAAGACCTTTATCTAATTTATAAATGAGATTATTGACCCGAGATTACTATATATATCCTTGAAATTAATCGTGATCTCTTAGGGACACTTGATAAGGTTCTTGCCTTGGGGCTTGATATGAAACAGACATGAACAATGTTCACGTCAACTATGTGTCAAATTCAACCTGATTAATCTAGATTTATAAATTTGACAATGTGGCTAAGCAATTAGATTAATTATTCAGCTTGATCAATAGCTGGTGGATAGCTATAGATTAAGCATGTGGCACTGATAAATTGACTGCTAATTAGTATATTTTAGAAACGAACCGGTCTCTTTCACAAATACTAGAGTATTTTTAACAGTTTCTCTAAAATTTCTCTTATAGAGAAGTAAAATGCAAAATAACATATTTTGTAGTTTCTCTAAAAATGGCGAGAATTCAGCTAAATTGAATGAGCAAATCCAATAGCTTCCACATTTTGTAGTTTCTCTATTTATTGCAATAATAACATAATTTACATCCTAATTTATCACTATAGTAACATAATTCATATTTAATACAAATTTAATCGAAGAGACTATAGATAGAGAAAAAATATAGTCAGATCACTATCTAACGCTTTAGAAGATTTGATTAAAACCTAGAGATTCTCATACTCATTAATGTTGGTTAAAATCCTCAATTTGAGTCTTGGAAAATATAAAATATAAAAAAATTCAAATTTTTGCAGTTTGCAATAAAATATAGAGAAAAAGTCTTTGTTTTTTCTTCACATTCTTTATTTTAGAATGTCATGGAGAAACTATTGGTGTGAAACTATGACCAATATTCTCTAAAATTGAGAAAATCAATAAAATTGATAAACAGTTAGAAATGCGCGCTCTAAAAAACAATTAATTATTAATATTTCGCATCAAATCATTCCACGATTGTTAGTTTGCCAAAAATTAGTTGCTTGTAATGTGTAACAACAAGGACTATTAAACAAAACAAAATGAATTTGTGGTAATCACAAATTTTTTTTAATAGAGGGCTTGTGCGGTTACCATCAAGCCTTAATAAATGAAATTATCGAATACAAGGGGGAGACGTAAAACCTGAACCTATGATTATAAAAACATGAAATAATATCAAAGATATTTACAAACAAGTATTCAATGATGCACCAACTAGTAAAGAGCCAAAGAGTGCTCTAATCACTACTCCATTAGCTTTAAAGTAACGATGACATACCGGAAAGATAACTCAACTACTCCGAAGCATAATTATCAATTGTACAACTTTCCCACTATGTTGCCGTCGGAAAGTAGATCTAACGACACTTAGTTTCACCCTACCACTCAGCGGCAACGACCATTTGACGAAAGAATGAACTCGTCGCCTACCTAGAGCAGACATGACACTCATAGTGCACGCACAAGGACAAAGACCAACACGCCCTACAATATCAAAATAAGGACTTATTACACACATGAAGTGCAACATTATTAAAAAAACTACTAAAGTTAAAACAAAAAACAAACCATAAAGTCCAGCCCAACCCAAAAGGAAATTCCAAGCCCACGGCATAACCAAGGACAAGAGGAAAACACGGGTTGACATCCAAACCATGCCCAACCCCACCATACCCAGCGTCAGACCGTCGGCACTGCAACGTCGAGATTGCCAAACCAGTGCCTTCATCCACTTCCTCGTTGTGTCGAAAATGAGTACGGGTCAAAGAAGATCCCTCTAACCTTTGACTAAATCTATTAGATCCTCCTGAGCTCGAACTGATCTGATCACCTCCTCCCAAGGTTTGGTGGCTTTGACTGATTACCGAGACCACCAAGCCACCACCCGTCCTCATCCGCACATGCGACACCACGACAACCCACCACTCAAGCCATGGAAGAGTATAAAAACCCGATATGTTAACTTATAGGAGTACTTTGTGCGACATTTTAAACATGTTTTTACCTCCATTTGTACATTGCTTAGCCCTTATTATTGTAATTTTGAGTCATTGAGTCGTAGTAGGAGTCTTCGGTGGCATTAATGGCATTTTTGTGCTTAAACGAGGTGAAAACGCAGAAATGGTGTAGAATCCTTGTGGGACTAGGAAACCTAGTTGGATTAGGAGTCTTCATCTTTCGACGTTTCTGTTGCATTGGCGATATATTGAGAATCCTACTTGCATTAGGAATCCTTTTTAGACTAGGAAACGTACCATTTGGGAAAGTCCTACTTGAACTGAAACTCTTATTCCGTAACTTTCCTAATCGTACTTTCCTATTCTAGTAACTTACTTGATCGAGAAAGTTCCCTGTTGTGAAATAGAAACTTTCATAATCTAATTGAGCTTATCTATCGCATATGTTTTTTTAAGACAATATTTGTTTAGATTATGACAATTGTATATGAATTATCTTGTCTTTATTCTTGTCTTTTATTATTTTTAGATTTTAAAGATGAGATTGTGTAGCTAGACTGAAGAAAAAAAATAGAGAAAAAGTCAAAGCAAAGGAAGAAAATAAAGAAAGAAGGAGACAGTCAAATTAAAGGAGAAAAAGAAGAAATTGATCAAAGGAGATTGCACCCACCAATGAAAAAAATAAGTGAAAAAAAAGAGAAAAAAAAAAGAAGAGATAAAAGAGAGATTAAGTAAACAAAAAGAGATGATGCAAGAGAGAAAGAAAAAGACAGTCCACAAATTGAGGAGAAAAAGTCAAAGCTATAATAATCAAGGAGCCAAAAATCTTCTATAAATAGCACATTATTCACACAGAAAATTGATTACTTCTCCTTAGCATTCAAGAGTTGAAACTCTACCAAAACATCACCATAAACTTCCCTCACAAATCAGCCAAGCCGTCCACTCCAAAACAATCATCATCTCCACCGAGTTTCACCTATTACAACCATACCTCTAAGGTTCCTACAACGTGTGATTGTCGCAACTCATCTCCATGACTTCGTTGATTTGTGTTAATCTACAGTTATTTGTCTATGAAGATTGTAGTTTGTTATTTATGTGGAAGTATTTGTTTTATTTTTGTTTCAAAATTTTTAGATTGTATTTTATATGTTTTTGAGACTATGTCGAATCTATGTTCTTATAATTATTGAAGTTTGTATTTCTATCATTGTATTCTACTCTTCTTTTACTTGCTCTTAGATTTCAGATATGTGCATACGAATTTAGTGCTTGAATGTAGTCCCTAAGATTGTATTTTAGTGCTATCTTCATCATCTATATTGACACAAATCGAATCATGCCCTAAGTAGGTTTGGTTTGTGTTAATTAAAGTGGGAAATTTTGGAAATTTACATGTACCCCATGATGAGTGACGCCACCGTGAAGCATGTCTCTAACAAATATTTTGTGCTTAAATGTAATTTTGTTTGATTTCTACCCTAACTGTTGTTAAACTTGATTGCATGTAATTTATGTGAGGCCCTAAGTCAACTTAAACGTCAATAAAAATCTTGTATGATTAGATGTTCTCATAAGGCTCTAATTGTAGTGGTGTCTAAAAATATGTAATCAGATGAATTAGAATGCATGATAGAACTAAACTTGTAATTATGTAGTGCATTGGTGAATTTGATTTAATTTGGTAAAGAGAAGTCGATCATGTAAATAGTAATTTAGGTTTTATTTTAGTAATTAATAATCAATCTCAATCCTCCAATTATTTGTTAACACTAAAAGTTTAGAGTTCCATTCAATTTCCCGGACTGAACGATCTTTGCTTATTCTATACTAACGATGATATTTTTCAAGATTTATTATAAACGTCTTAGAACGCTCTATCATTAACCCCCATGATCTCTCTCTCCTTCACCGCATCGCCACGACCCCCCCCCCTCCTCCTAGTCGGGCTCACCTAGCAACAAGAACCATCCGATGACAGTGTCCATGAACGCATCATCGGATAGAAACAAGAAACTTGTTTTTTTTTTGTAAGTGGTAACATCATTATTCTTCTATATTCGTTATTTTAAAGCAAAAAGGTGAATGATTAGAATAGGCGAATTGAAGAGAGTTTTAATTTGTGACTTAGCATGCAAGATAATAGCATTAACAACATAGATTAATATATGTTTCATGAACTACGGCCTATGTACAGGGTGTTCGTATTGATGAGATATATTAGCTCGATGTAATGAATACAATGAGAAATAATTTAGTCAACTAATTATCGTGAGGAGGCGATATTAGACCATTCGTGGCAGCCTAGCTATCTATCGAATGAGGAAATCACTGCACAGTCTGCACTAAATATCAAATTCTCAACACATTGATTACAATTAGTTAATTTATGAGAATAATGCACTAAAAGTATTTTTAGCAATGATAACTATATTTTAGTTAAATTTTAATTAAAATAGCTTAAAAGTTATTTTGATTAGCTAATTTAGAAATACGTCTATATTAATTCTCTCTAGTTTAGTTTTATTTGAATTCAAAATAATTATTACATAACTAAAATGTATTTTAAATTTATTTATAAATTATATATAATTCCTTATATAGAATGTTTTAAATTCAAATATTTTAACCTTAAACTATCTTGCTAGACAAATTTATTGACTGAGATAACTCAAAAGTAAAGTTAAATAATAATAGAGAATCGATGCATCTACTAATTATCATAAAAAACTAAACATATTTTCTAAATTAAATAGCTAAAAAAACTATAATAGATAGTCTAATCTTATGAGTTTAAATTTATAATACTATTGGAGCCTTGGAGGCCTTGGACCAAGGAAATGTCGACAACAAAAGAAATTCCAACAGTGCCTTGCGTGTACATAAGTTGTTTTCGTTCATTTGGCTCATCCAATTAAGACAGCTGAAAAGAACATAAGGAACCACAGACAATGATATATGAAATAGTACAATTTTAAAGACATTTTCTCTTCAAAAAATTGATTACTTGATAGAGATTCCCCTACCACTACATGCATATATATCATTCAAATAATGAATTACAATTGACAATAGCCGCAAGAATCACCAGCTCCAGATCAATTTTTGCTCTGTATTCCCGGACACAGATATCGACTGGGAAAGAAAGGCAAACACAAGAAACAAGAGTACGTAGCTTGAAAAGACGTTTAATTAGCTTGGATATTGAAGTACTAGTACAATATATTAAGTTTGTCCAAATAAATATGCTTTTGATGGCATTGGGGGTTTGATAGGTCATGTTTTTAATCCGATAGATCACTGTTTTGGATGGAATGCTAGCTTGTTTGACTCGTCACTTGTTGCTACTGCTAATTACTCTTGATTTCTAGATTAGTTAATAGCCACTTGCCAATAATTGAGTGACATGAGTATAAGGCTGTGTTTGGCCTTAAATTTGGCTCAGATTATGGACTTAAATTTTTAAATAATTTGATCAAAGTATTTGGTGAATTAACTTATTTCCTAAGTTCACGAACTCCGATACAATTTTTAGGCAAATTATGAAAGTTGTAAAATGAAGCTTTTAAAAGCTGCTGCTGATTAAATGTGCAAACACAGATTTTTCCAATCTCACATCGGGACCAAACTGGATTACTTTTGAGAAATTTTGAGTGAGTCTCAGGAGAAATCAATTGCGGGCGTACGTTCATTTGTAAATTTGTCTTGAATAATTTAGACTCATGATTCATGAGATAATTTACTTATATTGCCTGTTTTTGTATTGAAATCATTTGGTGATTTGGTACACCTTAAGAAATCATTCAAAAATTTATCACAATCAGATATAATCATTCCTCTCTTCTCACCATAATTATTGTTCTTGTAGTTATAGGTGTCCAAAAGGTTAGACATGCAAGGCCTCACGTAATTTAGACTCATGACTCATGATATAATTTACTTATATTGCCTGTTTTTGTATTGAAATCATTTGGTGATTCGGTACACCTTAAGAAATCATTCAAAAATTTATCACAATCAGATATAATCATTCCTCTCTTCCTACCATAATTATTGTTCTTGTAGTTATAGGTGTCCAAAAGGTTAGACATGCAAGGCCTCAGTGCCTCATGTCTTAAATCCTAACCTATAACAGTTCACCGTATCCATCGACCAACCCCCAGCTCGGGGTCGGTTAATTATAGAAACTAGTTGAGATTTTGGGATCTTCACTTCTTTAGTACAAAGATAGACTGCCATCTGGTATACAATCTAGTATCTCACAATTTCAGATATCATGAATGATAAGTTGTTTTCTTTATTTTCGTACTTTGAAGGATCTCTTTTTCAGGCTTACTAAGTACTTTGCTTATTGTGGATCAACACTGTTAGGCTAAGAACAATTTTTATTGTAATGTTATACAATTTTAGCTTTCATTCGTATTACAGTTTACCTTACTTCTAAAATAGATAAGCATTAAAACATGGAACGCTTTGATTATTGAATCACATACGTAATCACAAAAGAAGAGTAGAGTTTTCTAGATTTGATGTAATATATATGTAACTTCAATATATTTATGTGTACATATCATCATTATGATTAAAATGGTTACGGCGTTTTTGTACTTAGATTCCAGATGTTTGTCATAAATTATTTCTGAGAAATTTTAAGTGAGTGTGAAGAGAAATCTATTGCAGGTTTGCGTTCATTCATAAATTTGTCTTGAATAATTTAGACTCATGACTCATGAGATAATTTACTTGTATTGCCCGGTTTTGTATTGAAATCATTTGGTGTTTAGGTACACCTTAAAAAATCATTCAAAAGTTTAAAAGTTTATCACAATTAGATATAAGCATTCCTCTCTTCTCACCATAATCGTTGTTCTTGTAGTTGTAGGTGTCCACAAGGTTAGACATGCAAGGCCTCACGTCTTAAATCCTAAACCTATAACAGGTCACTGTATCGATCGACCAACCCCCAGCTCGGGGTCGGTTAATTATAGAAACTGGTTGAGATTTTGGGATCTTTACTTCTTTAGTACAAAGATAGACTGCCTTATGTTAAATTCGTTTGTTGGTTATTATACTGAATGGTATACAATCCAGTATCTTACAATTTCAGATGTCATGAATGAAAAGTTGTTTTCTTTATTTTCGTATTTTGTAGGATCTCTTTTTCAGGCTTATTGAGTACTTTGCTTATCGTAGATCAACATTGTTAGACTAAGAACAATTTTTATGTAATGTTGTACTATTTTACCTTTCTTTCGTATTAGATTTTACCTTACTTCTAAAATAAATAAGCATTAAAACATGGAACACTTTGATTAGTGAATCACATACATAATCATAAAAGAAGAGTAGAGTTTTCTAGATTTGATGTAATATATATGTAACTTCAATATATTTATCTGTATATATCTTCATTATGATTAAAATGGTTAGGGAGTTTTTGTGCTTAGATTCCAGATGTTTGTACATCTTTCAAGGTCATTTGGGGTATCTCAGTATCTGTCGCCAATTTGTATAAAGGAGACAACATTGTTGGTATACCTGCATGCTTATGCATTTCCCCAATCTCTTATTGAACTTACTTTTCAGTTCAGATCAAATCATGACCAAGAACATACTATCAAAATGCCAAATTAATTGCATGAGCTAGCTAGGATCATAACGTATATAATCTTGAGCTTCGTATGTTTTGCTAACTAATGGGATAGTTATATATATGATCATGATGAATTCTAAATAGCAGATACATGATTTGTTAGGTTATCATGATCATTACAAGTATATTGTTAGGTTAAGGTCTTCTATATGTTATCTATATGCCCTACTAATTTGGTCTAAAGTGAGGCATTTTAAGGTGAGACTTTGGTATTTAAGGTTTACATTAGCAAGACAATAACAAGTTAGAAAACACAAACTTGCACACTGAAGAAACAATTTTAAAGAATCAATTATAAACAAATTAGCAGTAGGCTATAATTTGATTTTTATCTTTATATAAATATACATAGAAATTTTAAATACACAACTCATATCTCTTAATACACACCCTATTATTTTATTTTTCAAATTAGATTATGTAAGTGGATTAAAAGATCAAAATAGACATAATATAATTATATATTGTTATAGAAAAAAACGGGGAAATAAAAAAACTAAATCGTTAGAAGACCTAGACGTCTTTGTTTCAATACATCATACGTCTTTGTTCTATACGTCTCTCATCCCTTCTCCACATGTCATGAACGACATTTTGACTATTGAAGTAATTAAATACATGAATCCTTCCATTGAGGTATGTATTCTTTCTATTGTCAATCTTATCATATCATTTCAAATCAATTTTGTTTGGATTCCAACTGATTGATGGTATAGTAGAGTTGGGACGTTGGGTTATAAGAATTCTCTACTTAATTATATATTGAACTATGATGGCAAACTGGAAAATATAAAACCCTATAAACCATGTTAGTCAAATGATAATTATGATTTATGGATAAAGGGTAATTTAGGAACTTTTTGATGTGTATTTAGGGAAACTTTGGAATTGTAGTGTATTGAGTAGTGGTAGTGTATTAAAAGATATTGGGTGTGTATTTAAAACTTCTCAAAATATATAGAAACCACAAAGTTGCACACCGGAGAAACAATTTTAAGAGATTGTGAGGTACAAATGCATCTTCTTTTGTTTTTTTGTTTTTGTGTGGAAGGAGGGTACGAATGCATCTAATTACATGATTGAATTAAAAAGCTGAAACTATAACAAGTTAATTAGATCTTCATTTGCATTTGTTTCCAGTCGTCATATTCTCTAACGGTCTTAAGTGAGGAGATCGACATCACAGAAAACATACATTGATACAAAGAAAAAAGAGTCATAGCCATTGTTTAACCAAGACTCCAAGAGCAAACGCCACATTCTCTAACCAGTCAAAATGAACTAGCAAGAGTGCATGCAAAATTGAAAATTCCACAGGCAGGCCAAACAAGATAGACGATTTGTCCTGGATAGTGAATTAAAGAAACTTCACCAGCACAACGAAGTTTATTTTGTGTGCCCTACACTCCTCAGAATGGTCAAGCACAAAGACAGCTTGAAGAAATTTGGAATCCACCAGAAGAGATAAAAAAACCAATTAGAATCATGGCATCAAGCAGACCTTATTTTCTGGTAGCAAGGCACATGCATTTGTAATATACATGAGAAAATGTTGACAGTACTCTCTTGATGGGAAAATTAATTTCTTGGTTAACATGTACTTGCAGTTGGTGAGCTTGCTTATCCTTGTTATCATATACCCAACGCTGGTTTGGAACACAACATATCCCACAAATCATGCTCAGTTGAGACCCACAATCATTCTCCTCTATGATCCAAGGGTGAATGGCCACTAAACAGATGAAGTTGGCATCAGATAGAGAGAAATAGATCAGGCATGTGTACCTCTAAGAGATTGAACAGAAAGTGATATGTTATGGTTGGCTATCTCTATTCTGATGGTGAAATGATGAATGCTGATAATCGATCATGTCTTTAGACTTTTTTTTTTCTGGATACAATCATTTACTTATATGCTTTACATTGCACTTTGCATGATTTAGCTTTGTCTTCTTTTCAAGAATTAGGAAAAACCCTTTTCTCATATAAACAAGGTTTGTTCTTTGTAAAATTTTACTGGACCAAAACTTAGATCTCTAAGGAATGGTGTGTGTGTGTGTGTGTGTGTGTACGCAAAAAACCACAATCCCATTAGGGTAATTAATGGATCAGACAAATGGTTACAGATAGGGTAGGGATGAACTCAAAGTACTTGAATGATTTAGGTGGTTAAGGTTTTGACTATCATCTTACACATCTCAATCGAGCAATGACAACAAACAGGAACACATCACACTGTTTCCAAATACACTTTAATATCCTACATAATTGCCTTAGGGCTGTGCTGTTATTCCCCTTTGTGCTTCCTGAAATTATTAAATGATTGATGAGAAAGGACCAGTAACAAAGAGTCAGTGTAAACCTAATGCAGGCTATGATTGTCAAGCAACATCATCAAGCAATCTACTCTGCAGAATAAGTTAGCACATAAAGATTACAGATACATATGCTATGTTTTGATCTTCCTTCGCTTACTCTATATAATAAAATACACGACACATCCCCGGGGACAAAATTACAAATGTATGAAATTTATTTAGCTAGGGTTATGTTAAATCATCAGCCGTTTAATCCAATATGGAATCCCAAACATATAGGTCTTTGTTCTATTAATCACATGAAATTCATTCTTCAATTAACTGAGGAAACTGGTACAGATATATCAGCTGATATACATTTCTACAACGACTACAAGAGCCATCCGGGATCTTCCTCTAACAAAACACTATGGAAATTTTGTGAGAACTTGAGCTATATTGTTGCATGCAGGAGGTTGAAAACAGATGGAACCACCTTAACATAAGTTAAAATGTGGATCATGTCATCCACAAGACTACCAACTGTTTTCAACTCCCAGCTGGTGTCTTTCGAGTCATTAAGACCTTTCACCAATCTTTGCCCTCAACCTAGCCTATACCAAGCTCAACAGATTGTTGTCACATGACCAATATCAATCTGGGATTATAAGAATCAGCTGATCAATTCTGTAACCCTTTCAAAATCCAAGCAATGCAAATTTAAGAACCCCATATAGAGAAATTCTAACATCACTGCCTCTAGGCTTTCATTTCTGCTCCTATCTGCAGTTACCACGCTCATCTACATATGCACGACTCATATATTGGGTTCCCTGTTGATATTGGTCGTAGACCTTAAACCTTACCCATTAATCCAAACGAGCAAACATGTAGAGTATTAAATATTGCTGAGAAAAGGAAAATCTTTTTAATATGCATCCCCGAGTCAATAGATTCCAAGCCCACATACAAATATATGAAAAGGGTAGTACAAGATGTAAATGTGAAGTACCAATGAGAACTCCGGTACAAGATTTAAATGAAAAGTACCAATAAGACCTCCGTTATCATCACTTCAGTGATAGACATTCTTGGTCTCAAATAACTTTACGTTCTGTGTGAATGGACAACTGAATTACTTACTTTTACTATAGTATTGCAGAGCAAATGCAGCCCCCAGTATCAACAAGGGCAGCAGAAACTGTAGAAGCTTTACCACAAAACCAGAAGATTGGTCTTGAGGGACGGTTGCTTTTGCAGGCAGCTTGTAATTTGGCTGCTCTGGTATTGTGGATGTGTCAACCTCGCCAACGTAGTACTTTTCCATCATCTCCTTTGCAGAATCGCTGTGGCCGACATCATTAAAATCATCAGTTGCATCTCTATCTGCAAGACGTTGAAACAATGTTTTGGTTACCACACATTATAAATGATTATTCCATTGGGACTCCAGAACCAGTAGAGAAACAACAGCCATGAAGACATAATTAAGTCACAGCAAAGTTAAAAAATTCTTACCAGCTGCTAATAGCAAGACTTCATCACCTCCAGGGTGTTCCTCCAGAAAAGGAGTGACATCATAGACCTGGGGCAAGTGATTAAAGACAAACTAGTGAGCAGTGATCAGCTTATAGATGCATCAACATAGAATTAATTATCTAATAACCAGAGAAGCTTTACTACAGTATATGTTATAGTTGTGAATCAACTTATCAACAATGAGACTGATCATATAGCTGGAAAGCAGATTAAGTGCCTTATGGAGGTTCAAATTCACTACTGGGAATATGTATTACCAGTGTAAGTTGAGAAACAGGGCATACACAAAGTCCCGAGTAAAGACTAATTATATCACTATAAATTCTTGTCTCCTTAATAAATTCATTCCCGTTCAGAGAAAACAAAAAACAAAAAAAAGCTGATCCATGCTGTTAAACAAATTTATTGGAAAGATAACAAAAATTGAACAGCTAATGCATGTTCATTCTTTCCCACATAATGACTTGAAATTTTCTAGAAGAAACTTTTTAGTTCAAGAATCGCATCTGAAATGTTATAGACCAAAATCCCCCAAATAACTGCAGCTTAGTAAGGTATCCATAATTTTTTTATTTTCCAAATATGGTTCAGCAGTTGAGATAAGAACCTATACAGTGTAACAACTGCCCCACATTCCATCAGAGATCACGATTGTCCACTTTAACTAGTATGCCAAGAGTTTAGGAAATACTTTTTTAATTATTCATAGAAAGTGCCTCAAGTTGAACAACCAGCAATAAAACTTTAATTTTTTGGTAACATGCTAACTTTAGTCAAGTAGTTTGCTGGGATGCATATAAAACACAAAATCATCTATTAGGTGCGCCGTTGCAATTTTCTCTAAAATGTGACATATTTTTTTCACTAAGGTAAAATCATATAATCACTTCCTGAGCTTCACTACCTTAGGATCAGGATGCCACTGTGCTTAGAGTAATATCTAATTATCACTGAACAACTTGAGCATGCAGATATATTTGATATTCCTAAGACAATGAAGTGCGTGTTTAACTTCTTTCAACAAAATCAGTACTAAAGACTAAAGCAAAAATCTTCTTCTCAATCTCATCACAACTTTTTAATTGGTGATTAATAAGAATCTAGCTTCTGACCATGTGTCTATCATTTCTTCTCATCTCAATTCTCCCATATACTTGTAATTTGTCATTCAATACATAACTTTTATAACAGAGCAACCCTATTAGCACAGACATCTAAATAAGTGGCAGCAGAAGGCTTGCTATAACAGATAGATCATAAATCTACCCAGAAACACAATTCAAATTATAGATTCTCAAATACTACAAACAAGACCAATATAAAGAAACTCCAACAGAAAGACTAACCTTTCCAGAGATTATAATCCAGCAATCTTTCTTGTACTTGTGCTGTGCCACCTCATCGAAGTGATAAACTTTCGAATCTGAAGCCATTTCTGTCTGTTGATCACAAAGTCAAAACCCCACCAACACCAAACAAACATAACATGAAACCCACCAAAAACTAAATCAAGTTATGAAAAGACAGAAACTTTGAAGCTAGATTTGATCCATGGACAACCAGAATTGACAGAAAAGTTGAGTTTCTTACAGAGGAGGAAAGTAGATGATGAGCAGCACAGCTCCTCGTTTCTAACCACTCAACTTCTGTTTGTTACCTCAAAGTATTATAGAGTGACCCAACTGTTTGGGTGTTATATATTCTCTTTTTTGTTACCTGAATCCGAAATCCAGATCCATTGAGATGGTATAATATTGACCCACCCACCAAGATGTTTTAACTTATATTTTTTAAGTCAAAATTTAGCAGCTATGTCCAGTTTTGGTCCGAGTTGGCTTACTGCATATACAGAATCGAAAAAAAATTCAGACCAAAAAAAAAAATAAAAGAAAAAGAAAAAGGAAACAAACTTTTAGGATATCCACATTTTTCTCATCTCTCACTTGTCATCTGGTACTCGTTAATGAGTTAGTCATTACAGTAGTACTTCATTTTTACTTCTTCTTTTTTTAAGAATCATATCGGTTTCAATATAATGGGAAATGCGGAATAGTCATTAGATACTTTTTTGTTGTCTTCTACTAATAATCAGATATCGTAAGTGACACCGGTGAAGACGACACTGGTGAAGACGTATATATAGGCTCATTTTGTAATAACCCTAATTTTTCTGAACAATATTTGTTTTTGATTTGAATTCTATAAAGTTGTAAAATTCAATTAAAATGAATTTAGTGGTTTGCGATTTTTATTTCGTCGCTCGGTTGCGAAAACTTCCTTCACGAAAGTTGTAGAGCTCGTCGATACGAGTTCGGGAACGCGTCACGCGTTCGAATCGGAAGTCGTACGTAAAAGTTATTAATAACGGAAGTTAGTTTCCGATTTTAGAGGGGGTATAAAAGGAAACTTTGTGAAGTAGGGTTTCCATTTTCGGAAACCCACTCCTTCACTCACCCCCGCGCCTCCCTCCTTCTCTCTCACCCTCCCCGAGCCCTCTCTCAAAATATTCGCCACGATCTGGCAGCTCCGGCCTCCGTGGCTCACACCGCCACTCTCTAAGCCACCGCGAGCTCGAACCCTCCCTCTCCTAGGCAAGACGCGACCTCCTTCGTCGTCGGGAAGCTACGCCGAGCTCCTGCATCTGCTGCTACGAACTGCCGCCGCTCAAGCTTCCTCTGATCGAGCTAGGGTTCAAGGCAGGTGCATCTCCGCCGCTCTTCAACCACAGTACCGCCTACGATCGGAGGGGAAACTCAACGCTGCGCCGCTCCTCACCTCGACTCTAGCATGATCAATCCGACGAACTCCGGTGCTTCCAAGACGTTGATTAGGTGAGGACTTGATTTTAATTGGTTGTGATGATCGTTGTTGTGATTTTGGGTTGAATCGGAGGTGAATTGATGGAGATCGGAGGAGAGGATGAATTGGTGAACACCGCAGCCTTAGGCGGCGCGTGTGAGAGAGTGAGGTAGTGTAGGGGTGGCGTGAGGCCGTGGGGAGGAAGAGGAGGAAGAAAAGGAGAGAAATAGGGCGGCGGTGGCGAGCTACGCGCCGGTTTTGGGCTCGGCGCGTGTACCCCACGCGCCGCCACGTGCGGCGGCGCGTGAACAGTGTTTCCGAAAGGTAATTTTGTAATTTATTTTTACGTGTGGTAAATATAAAAGTGATTTTTATGTACGGTAAATGTAAATTTATTTTACATACGGTAAATGTAAATATAAATTATTTTCAGTAAATGTAAAAAGTAACATCAGAAGGGTAAATCAGTAATTAATATTTACTGAGACAGTATTTACATTTGAATAGTATTCGTACGTACAGAAATACGTAAACAGTATGTACTCGTACATGAATACGTAATGGATGTGTATTTGTACAGTAATATATGAATACTAAATACATGAATAGTACACAGTGAATAGTACTCAATGAACAGTAAATTCGTAAAACCAGAAATTGCTGAACAGTAACAGATTATTACTGTTTCAGCATTTAAAGGTTTACGACACGTTTCTAAATTCTTTTCTTATCTTTTCAAGGTGATCAATAAATCAAGGAAATGAATTATCTTCGGAAATTGTGGAATTACGCTCGAGTTGATAAGGTGAGTAAAATCTCACATATTTATGAATCTACCCTTGCGGAGATTCAAGATTTTGCAAGAGTTTTAAATATTGAAATACGACATGTATATGATATAATGGAATATATATATATATATATATTTGTATAAATGGTAAATAAGTACATATATATATATATAGTTTGCTATATTATATACTGTTATGAATTCATTGTGAATATGATCACAGTGGTGATGAGAATTATATATTAAGCATGTGATGCGATTTGTACAAATAATGAGTAGATTATTGTACGTGGTTTAACGTTAAGAATTGTTAAAACGTTTTGTCTTCGGACGTGTTTATGAAATATGACATGTATATAATAAGGTGGATTATATATATATTGTATAAATGGTAAATAGGTATATATATATATATATAGTTTGCTATATTATATATTGTTAGGATTTCGTTTGTGAATATGATCACAGTGGTGATAAGAATTATATATTGAGCATGTTGATGCGATTTGTACAATAATGAGTAGATTATTGTACGTGTTTATGTCTTCGGACCAGTCTTCGGACGTGTTTGGCATGTCAGAACCTAGCCTTTGGCCGGGTGAAGTTACGATATAGTTAGAGCTCTAGTCTGTCTGCCAGAGTATTGCATGTGAGGTAACATATGGGTTATCGGCTCATGAGTACTCATATTTTTAGACGTTGGGTAGCGACAAGGTTGCCCAATGTTGGCGGGTACTACTTGAGGGGTAACAGAGGTGTACTAGCGCTCATTAGTACCCGTATTATAAATGCATTTGGGTAAACAGAGGGGTTGCTCAATTTCTCATGAGTACTTTCATTTTCATATTTTTAGGACAACCAGATGGGCCGTCCATTGACTCATGAGTGCATTTATATTTGTTGATTTGTGGATTGTCGTATATATTGATATGCGAATTATATTTGTTTATTTTACTCATACGAGCTGTAAAGCTTACCGGGTTTGTGTTTACAATCCCAGTGCACCAATTCGATGGTGTAGGGGATACTACTGCATGTGTCGATTAGTGGGAATCGAAGGACAACTCTGGGGACTCGAAGTCGTTCATTATCCTGCTTGTGGTGAGGTTTCAATTGTGGATTTGTGTGAGGACTTGTGAGGATTTATTTGTGGGTTTTGTGAGAGATTGTGAGGATTATTACATTTCCATTTTTAAGTAATATTGAATTATAAATTTGGTTTGTAATAATTGGTTTGTCTGAGTTGTATTGAGAACTCAGTAATGATCCGCTATGGCATTTAAAAAGATTTCGATTCATTGAGATTATTTTAGTGTTTCACGATTTTAAAATTTTGAATTTTTATACTTGAAATTTTGGGGTCGTTACACATTCTTTATGTATTCATGCTCAGATTATCATGCACGCCTATTCTACAACTGATTTAGGCACCCAAACTGCACTCATGTCGTATTCGCCGTTGTTTACGGAAGACGGCCTTGCCACTGCAATCATCACCATCCTCTTCGACGGCTGCAAACGTCTGGTCCAATCGGTCGCAAAAAAGGTCACCCCTAGAAACAATTGGCTTAGGAATGTTGTGCTAGTGGCCCAAACAAGTTTAGGTCAGATTAGTCGCATACAATACTTTAGGTCATATATGACATGAAATTAAGTTATTTTCTTTTTTTAGTAGTCATTTTGTGACACAAGAAGGCAATAAAGTTTTCAATCATCTAATAAAAGAAGCTTTGAAGTTGAGTGAACATTAGTTCATTTGGAGTCGAAGTTGTTCTGGTTTCACTTGTTTGTTAACATGGATTTCCATCGTAAAATCTAGTCGAGCCAATTATTGACTATAAGTTTCCATGTCTGTGATATTGTACCATAATTGTATCCTTAACTCATTGTAATTCATTTAGTGTTAATGAAGTCCTTTGGTTGAAAAAAAAAAGGATCTAATGTATAATGTACCAAACTGCCGAACCATAGGATATATATGAGTTCCACAGACAAGCAAACTTGAATAATCATATACCAAAACACATATGCAATCAAGATAAATTACATATTAAATAGGTACATGATCCAACAGTTCATGTAATTTGAAAAACCTATTTAACATTGTCCTTGAAATAATTATTTATAGCTAGCAAACATAAAAGTACATTAATTCCCAAGAAACCTGCAGAGGGCCTTTATTCAATGCACAGAAGTGGCACCTGCACCGGATCAGCAAAAGTACGTATACATTAGCAAATTCCAAAAGATTAGCAACTGCATGTACACATTAGTAGGATGAAGTTCATGCCCCGAAGACAATAAGACGTCGCCTTGTAAAAGGAAGTGAGTGGATTATTATGGACAATGGACACCTTATATATTATTCCTTCTTGAATTTGTTTTCCAGTAACTTTCAAGAGGACCCATTTCCCATTTCAACACATAATTACAAATACAAAAGACATGAATGAAATTGCATATGTCACCACCAGGTTCAATCTCTCTCTTTTTTAATGTTTTGGGATCATGATATAATACTTATGATTTTGCAGCTATAACCCAGAAAAAGAATAGGGAACATCTGAACATGAAATGACTTGGCACTTTTGGGATCAAAATGTTAAAACCATCGAAAACAATACTTAACAAGCATGGTCATGATCATTTGTCATGCTGATATGCCAAGAACGATAGTCTCCTAATGATTGTTCAAAGTTTTACAAGTTAGCTCGTAATTAAAATGAGCATTAATGCTAGGCGGCTTGGCCTTTTACTATCCACTCTATATAGCTTAAGATCATATATAGCTGAGAGATTCCTGTATGTTTTAAACGTGGGAAATTAAGTTGTGATCACATATATAGAAGTGAAAGGTACCTTGGATCGGAAGCAAAGAAACTGATTCAGAAGCATCAGTTTCGATATTGGTACTGGTAAGCTCAACTGCAGTTGTGGGCTTCTTGACATCAAGGTCTGCTGGATGGATCTTCCTCTTCAACATCCTCCTCATCAGCTATGACAGGATAAATTAGTTAACTGATTTAGTGACAGTAATGTCTATATAATATGTGCCATTACCTTACGTAAACTCCCACAAATTACACGTTCTATTAATTAACAAGTATGCTTGATTTCTATCTATCCCAGGAATTTAAGCTAGAAAAATTATTGAAGTGTTTACTTACTCGTTGCACGTTCTTGATTGGAGTTGAGTCGTCTTTGACACGAGGAATGAGCTTCTTGGCAAATGCCATGCCGCCATTCTTTGTTCGAGTGTTCATTTTCTCCTTCATCAACTCTGGCTGGAGCTGAACCTTGCAAGAGTTGAGCTGCGATTGGAAATCGTGACCATCGGCCATGAATAAATCAGCAAGTGTTATCCTTTCACCTTTGCTCTTCATTAGATCACTCTCAGAATCGTGGTCAGGTTCAGTAGTGATTTCATTAGACCCCTTAATGGCCAAAATCACATCTGGTTCCGCAACAATGGCCTCAGAGTTTGATCCCATATCCTCAAAACTGTGTCCAAATGTTGTAAACATCAAAGGGTTCATTTCTTCATACTCGAGATTATCAGTATCTGCATCATTGTCGCAATCATCACCACCATGCGTAAGTTCTTGGCATTCCTTACCATCCTCCTCGCTCTCCAAAACCGTGTAGTCATTTTGGTTGTTGAAGGGTTTTAGGGGGTCGAAACCAAAGGTCCCTATTGTTAGAATGCCATCTCTCCATCCATGATCAAGCCCCTCCACAAGGGAAACTTGTCTCAGAAATGCTTGCGTGTCCTGATCGGTATTACTCACTCGTTCAGTCTTTTCCCCATTTCCGGCAACCCCATCTGAAAAAAAAACCGCACATAAAATCAAGCATGTTCACAGCAAATTCTTGTGTACAACACCACATAGACATGAATTGCTGCATGCATGCTCAAATCAACAGTAACACATATGTCAATCAAATGTTAGGTGCATTCAACTTGGTTATTCATAGGTTGATGAAAACAATATACCTTTAGGGATCATGTGATGAAACCTCTTCTGAACCCAATTGAAGATCTATGCATGGAAAGAAAGAACAAGATCAATTGAGAGCACTAAGTGTAAAGAGGTCATATGCATAGTTCTACTTGTAGCTGCTACTTAAAACTTACCTTCATAACTTCTGATCACCAGAGTTCACAACAGACTTGGTGAGCAAGAGAATGATGAGTAAAACTTGAAGCTGGATGGACTTATTATGGAGGCGAATTAAGAAACTTAAAAAGAGGGGGACCAAGTGGGTTGGAGACTGAGATAGTGACACGTACCTAAGACTGGGGCCTCTAGAATGTAGCTATGTTTTGTGGGTACATGGCATGTTTGACGAGCAAAGATGTTGGGTCTTTGTGGCATGATCGATGTTCCGAAATTCTTGAAAGGATGTGTTTTATTATCTTCTCTGCCACAGCCCGTAGTGGCCTTGTGCTATAATTAAGTTATATACAGCAGCTCCAAATTTGTAGCACTTGATGGGTTTTATCTCCCAAATCTTGTTCAAAACCTAAATTACAAACAATGTATTACCAGTTTCAACGAATGGCATGTCTTAATAATAGCGGGAGTCTATGCCAATCGGCACCGTCAAGATGACAGGAGAAACCCACCGAAAACCTTTTTCCACGTTCAACCTGGACATTAGGAGTCTGAGACGGTATGGACCGTAAGGTTGACTCATCTTATTGCTTTCATCAACAAATAGTTGCACTTTGCTCTTTGCGAAGACACAAAGTTTTTCTCTTTATGTATTCTTTTTGATCGTTTGAGACCTATGTGACACGGGATGCAAACTTCTCATTCCATGTGAGAATGCTATGAATGTGGGACTCGTATACGTACCATTATATCACCTTTCATCTTCTATTGGAAGAAGAAAAAAGTCGCTTCTATCTGGAAATGAGGCATCAGATCGATCAATCACCAGGTGTTTGCCAGACTGCCAGTACAGAATCCACTACCATAACCAGGCAACTTTCCAGGTGATACTTCTTATTCGACTATTCAAGCACTAATTGAGTTCCTTTAGTTTTCATTTTGCTGGATTCGTAAGACAACGCTGACAACAACATGCCCTTATAGAAATTTAGCAGTGGAGTTATATATTAGAGTTGACACACTATACCACATTCACAGTACGAAATCACCAAGACACTGCTTTGTTCAGTACGTACTGTTGGTTAGGTTCAGGTATTCTGCAAACCTTATATCTTGCTGGATCACTTAGTTTGACGCCAGCAGAGGCCTATTTTCGGAGGCACATCAGACATGAAGAAGTGGAATGTTGCATGAGAGCGACAGCCTAGCTGGAAGTGGCTGAAGAAAAGGTTCTAGCCAAAGGGAAACAGAGCCATAGAAGAATTAGGAGCTCTGGTAATAATACATTTTCTTTTGGCTCTTAGCAAATTGTTTGCTTGCATCCCAAGATAGCAGGCTAAAACCAGTTTTGGATGGTAGCACCAAGTGTAGGCTTAATTTATGGATCTTCCGAGCATTCATCAAGGCTAAATATATTGCTTCGGATTCTTCTTAAAGCAAAATGATCTTTTATCTTCGATGAAGTAGGGCAGCTACGGTCCTGTGTCTGATCGCAAACTACATCTTTTATCACAATGAACAGAGTATCCGGAAAGAAACGAAAAATGTGGCTGATCTTTGATCTGAAATGAATCTCCACTAAAGAAGGACTGTCCACATGATTATAAAGCTCTACAGCAAGCAAAACGTATAACTTTCATGTTGAGCTCGAAACCAATTTAGCTATTTTCTACATGTCCCACTGAGAGTAGGTTGGTACTAAGTTGAACAGAAAGGTTTATACAGGTTCGATTATTGGTATTATAATTTTAATCAACGCTACTGTTAAGATTCATCGTTCAATCTAGCTGCATATTTATGCTATAAACTTAAGAACCACGGTTCGATCATTGATGCATTTTGACATACTTGCACCCTCTAACTTTCGATGAAAACTTGGCTTCTTTGAACCTAGCCTAGTGATGGTGGTTACCTGCACAAAGTGCCTAGGTAGCTAGGAGGATGTCAATCAATACCAACATATCCAATAACAATGACACATGAACAGATATTCTATAAATAAGGACATTATGCAGCGACACAGGCTATAGTACTGGGGGTATCGAATACCCCTCATTTTTTTATTTATTTAATCCTTGTAACCTGCAAAATAGGTTATCAGGTTATCCATTAAGATTTTAATACATGAATTTTTTTTTTTACGAATCTAACAATACATTTGTTTCATATTAGTAATTTATCGAAAAAACATGTAATAAATGTCATCAACATATTAATTGCATCATGATTATGATCATGATTTGAATAATTCTCGCAATTCATTGGTGAATCATGTAAATATAAAAATTTAAACATTTTTACACAGTTGACCACTATATTACATGAATGAGAGCACATGGATTATTTTGAGTAAATGTGAAATTTCACAACCTTTACAATATATTCGTCTTCAAATTTGTAAAATGAATCACAAACATATAAATATAGTCGTAGGTTAATTTGTAATTACAACTTATATAACATTTATTACAATTTTTTTTATCAATTTTCCCCATATACGTAATAACGTTATGAAACATGTAATTAATTTAAATACCACTCAATTACACAACTAAGAACTCTATTACGTGAATGTAACCACATTGACTCTTTTGTTTAAATATGAAAAATTACCACATTTACAACACGTGTCTTCACATTTATAAAATGAGTCATGAATATGTAAATATGTATGTGCCTTGTAATTATAACTTATAAATCTTTATTTTACAATAAGTTTTATCAATTGTCCTTGTAATCGTAATAAGGGTATAAAATTGTAATAACTTGTTTAATAATGAAAATTACAAATGAACACTCTATTATATGAATGAGAACACATGGATTCTTTTGTGTAAATGTAAAATTTTACTACACTAACATGACATGAATCTTCAAACTTGTAAAATGAGTCACGAACATGTAAATATGGTCATGGCCTTGTAATCATAACCTATTAAATATATTTTACATGATATATTAATCAATTGTCTTGTATTCATAATAATGTTGTGAAAATATAACTATTTAAAATATCACCCAATTACACAATCGAGAACTCTATTATGTGAACGAAGACACATGCTCTATATGCACAAAATAATGAAAATTCACACACTACAACAACATATTCATTGCAACACATGTAAATTCATTCAAAAACTTGTAAATATGATTTTTAAGTGGTAAGCACCAAATAGAATTAAATTTTTACATCTACAAGGTAGAATATTATCTTTATATAAGTGATTTTCTTATTTATTGAAATAATTACCTAAAATAGACCTCAGTTTTAATTGTTTTAGGAAAGTAGTAATGATGTTGTTAATTGTAATAAATTACTCATTGAATATTTTCTTTTTTAGAATAAAACCTCATAATTAATTATTTTTTCTCGAATGTTTATAACTATTAGATTTATTACCGATCTAATGGCTACAAATATTACAAAAATCACGGTATATAGTACCACCCGGTACCGTAGAATTTAACATTATGTAGATTCCTGAGCCAATCTCTTGAATGCAAAGTGATAATGTTATTCTATAAAAGGAACTCTTTACAATCACTGATTGAAAATAATGTTGAGTGGAAAAGAAATATCTTACAAATACTTGATTTATAGAGGATCCAATGCATTAATCATAGGGGTGTGCATGGTGCGGTGCGGGTTGGAGGCAAAACCTAATTTAACCCACTTTAAACGGTTTGGTCATTTTGCATACCAGAATCAGTATTTGGTTTGGTCAAACCGTTAATTCAGTACACCACATTTTTGATACGGTTTCAGATAAATTATTTGTTTCCATATATCAAATTAAAATAAATAAAGTCATCAAGTCTTTGAATAATATTATAAACTAAAATACTAACCACATTTTGAAGGCACAACATCTTTGAATAATACTACATAATAATGTCTCTTAAGTCTTGAAATATACTACAAGATAAAAACCAAAGAGAGAAAGAAAGACGAAGCGGTAAAAAAGATATAATTTAATCAATTTAGAATAGATATTGGCAATCTTGCGGCTTAAATGTAAGGTTTTGTTACTATTATGGTATTTGTGTATTACTAAATTATCATGTTATTGTTAAATATATAATAAAAATAATTATTTATTTTAAACCGATGCGGTTTGGTTTTATCCGGTTTGAGTATTTTCACAATCCTAATCCAATCCATTTATAAGCGGCTTGGTATTTTCACAATCCTAATTCAGTTCACATAAAGTTGTGTGGTCCGTTATCCGATTTAAACCGGTGCGATACAGTGTTGTACCATATTTCCGGTAAGAAATGCACACCCCTAATTAATCACATTGATAAAACCATGTAAATCCATGCAAGAATGTCCAAACCTCCTCCACTATACTTTAATTCTATTTGGAGTATGACAACAACCTGGGAATTCCATTCTAGGCATCCTACTTATTGCATTGGGGAGGTTTAATTAAAAGTCTTTATCTTGATCAAAGCATCAATTAGACTGGCGGAAGAATTAAAATATTGTTATAAACTTAATTAAAATTAGTCTACACAAGCAGTCAAGTCCAATTCTTTCTTTTCCGTGTTTAATATTTTTAGTAGTACAACTATGTAGATTGGCCAGAAGAGTATCGGATCATATTCTCATTATTGGGGGTTAGAGGGAACAATTCTAGCCTACGCTATTGGAGGGTCTTTTCCTCCACACACTACCAGATTACAGACTACGTGCATGTTATGACACACATTCTATCACCACATGCCAGTGTATGTACACTGCTATACAGCAGATAAACCCGTTTAGAGGTGAGGGATAGTCATGATTCTCTTATTCTGGAAAACGATTTTGCATCACAAGATAAGAATACATATATGCCTATCATGCTTTTTTATATCGACTTGTTTATTGTTTTGGGGTCTGAAAAATGGAGAAGATGTTTCAGAACCAGAAATCGGGAATGACTGGGTCCTTAGAATTGATGCATCATATCTGTCATTCCAATGGCACATGCAAGCGTTCAGGGCTTTAAACAGCACAAAAGACCCACCGGAAACAGGAAACTTGAAGATAGTATTATTAGTTTACAGGCAAAATACATGAATGCATAACGAAGGGAGAGTATACCTATTGGCTTATTTCCAGTGGCTTATTTCTGGTTAGAGAATTTTGTGGGATCCATACAAGTCAAGCATGAAGAGTCGGTAATAGATATTTCATCACTGATCTGTATATACTACTATATATATAGGTGCCTTGCAGGGCCGGCCTTGTGTGCATGGAGAGGCTCAAGGCGAAAAAGATTTGAGGTCCTAAAAATAAATGTTCGAATAACAAAAAAAAACTTAATTATTTATTGTTGAAATATGAACAATTCTAAAATTCTTATAAATAAAGACGAAGTAAATTCATTATTCTAAGCATATCAATGATTATAAAGTCTTATATTTTTAACTAATTACAATTTCATTATATTATTTTAACTAAAATAGAGAATGAAAAATACCAAAAAAAAATAGAAAACACAAAATAAAGAACTACAAAAATCTTACATCTTATGCCTTAAATTGATAGAAGGAAAAAATTGTAATAAGAAAAAGAGAAATATGAATGGTGAATATTGCATAATTTATGTATAAAATTATTTTTAACTTAAAAAAAATGAAAGCATATGAAAATTTTGTTGAGGCCCCAAAAAATTGGGCCCTAGACTAATCTGTCTTGCCTCAGGCCGCCAGTGGTGCCTTGGTGGTTAATTTAGCTCCTCAAGTATTTAGTCTATTTTTGTTCAATATCAAAATTATGTAGTTCCATTAATGAATATCTATTTTTATTTCTTATCCTCATGAACTGGCATCTTCATCTGAATAGTAATTAGGGTTTCTCTTGAGACCTCAACGGCTCAATGATAGCTGTTTACTTTGACAACGCGCAGTGATGTGATTGCCTGCGATTGTGGTAGACCTCACTCACCTCAGTCAAGATCATACTTCAGTCTTGCTCAGTTGATTTATGTTTCCCACTATTACATTAATTACTTATATATGATCGATGGATTAATAGATGCCAGTTCATAAAGACTACGTACTATTTCTTAAAGTGAATAGATATTGATTGGAACTACATGCAAATTTGTGGATACAAAACAAAATGATGGCTAACGTCTACCTGAATTACAATAAACCCGATCAGAAAACACGGTGAACCTATAAGCTCAAGCAAACTATCACTAGAAACATTTAGCTCACAATTGATCAGTAGTTAAGCCTACAAAAAAAGTTGTAGGAACCAGAAAGATCATAGAAGACATATATAGAAGGGTCCAAGTCCAACTACAATGCATAGATTTGTCAACACCAATCTTATTCTAGATAATTGTCACGGTCCTATAAGGCACAACAGAATTTTTCTTTCTTTTTGATCCAGTGTTGAGTGCTTTCACTTAGGACCCGTGATGATGCCTTGCTATAGGTCTCGCTCTAGCAAAGCAACTTACTCTCTAACACCCTCAGCGTAAGGTGTATAGACACTCAAGTCTCGAGTGGAAGTTGAAGCTATCTAGTGTAATGATGAACAACACACATTTACGGGCAATGCGCAACTTTTAATTCATTCATAGACAAACTTACAAAAAGACTTATGTTTGAGACCCACACTAACTTTGAACTAACGACTTCAGTTTTGGATCTCGCACCTTAGGATAGCATTAAGAAACTACCTAAGTAACTTCCTATACCATTACTAACTTACAAGTAACCAATTGATCTTATCCTACATGAATAATCACCCACTAGGTAACTACCCACTTGTTTTGTAACTTCCATGTATCATGTTCCTCGAATAACCGATTGGTAACTTCCTTTGGTAACCGCCGCATAGGTGTCAGCGCTTAGCGAGGCTAACCTCTTTGCATACTGATCTGCCTGTTTCGTGCTAACGAGGCTAATATCCGGCCAACTGTGTGCCTCGTACTTGTTGAGGTCTGCTAGCGAGGCTAATGTCCCTATCGTGTTAGATCTGTCAACTTCCTTTCTTATGAGGCTAATATCCAGCACACTGGTTATGTTAGCGAGGCTAATGTCCCTACTGTGTTAGATCTGCCCACTTCCTTGCTTATGAGGCTAATATCCAGCACTGGTTATGCTAGCGAGGCTAATGTCTAGCCTAGCCATGCATTTGTCTCCACATTTGCTTTGCATGCTAGTGAGACTAATATCCATGCTACCTGCTGCATTGCTTGGCACCTGACTCCGTGCTTGCTTGGCTATTGTAGCAAGACTAATATCTCTGCTACTGATCTTCCTAGCGAGGCTAACTTCCCGCAACTTGTCCCCCTAGTGAGGCTAATCACCCTGCCTTTGTTTCTGCCTAACGAGGCTAATCTGCCCACCAATGAGGCTAATATGCCTATGGCATAATTAGGGGTGTAACAATAATCCACTAACCTTTGTAGCAGTCTTATAAGAAATGGTTAGTCCTGGAGCATCGACCCGGCCACCCTAGTAGCCAAGGAAAAATCAATTCTTGAGCTAGGTTAGGGTTACCTCAGCCTTAAATGATGAATTAGCTTGGGTGGTCAAAAACAATCTCCCTACCAGATCGAAATATTAAGCCAAAACACCCCACAATCAGGGAGGAAATTAGAATTGGAAATCCGGGTAGGCTGCATCATGGAGTTAATTCCAAGGAAAAATTTATACTGAACTTTAAGCCAAAATTCGTAAGTTTGGAGTTATTTTCTTGATTAACTTCAGTGTTAGACATCAGGTAGAACTGATAAATGGAAAGAGAGTGCTAAATGAAAAGGATGCAAGGTATTTTCTAACTCAATTGTATAAAAATTATGTATGTTTCCAGATTAATGAGGAGGCCGTAGGTTTCCAGAAATGTGAGACGGGCTACGGCTAGCACACTTTCAGGCCCCTCTAGTTTCTAGCTTGCCCACAATTGTACAGATCTGTCCTCGCCCTCTTGTTGCTCACAAAAGACACAAAAATGTTGGATTGGGGGGGGGGGGGGGGGGGGGGGGGGATTCGAACGCAAAAATGTTGGATTGTGGGATAAAGGTAACTACCGACTGACCATTTAGATTTGATTTTTTTCTCAGTTTGTGCCTTCGACCGTCACTCGTCACAACATTTTACCCACTGATTTTTTTTTTTACTAATTGGTCGATTTTGGCCCCGAATTAATTGGGCCGACAATTACAAAATCTAGTTTGTTGAGCGTCGAACTTGGAATCTCCTATTTATAAAGAAGCAATCAGAGAGATTGATGTCACACTTGGTTAAGAAAAACGTTTTTTTTAATCCCAAAATTTTCTTATTTGTTCGTAGAGATCATTAATATTATTTTAAATTTTTATAATTATGAATTTAAACTTCACGTCTCTCTTTATATTCGATAATTTCATTATGAAGACTGGATATTAGAAGTAATGTCTCTATTAACAGAAAAAAAGTATTTCCTTGCTCGCAAGTTAAAAAGTTGCCCTCCAATAGCACTCAATTGAGAGAAAATTTGCTCCCCACTTTCATCCTCACCCAGTTATATATGCGACACGTGTCCCCTCTAACCTAACCATACTAACTATGGTTACTCTTATTTATTTTTATGATTTTACCTAATTTTTTCATTTCTTTATATTATTTCTTTATATTATTTCTTTTTTTTTTAACAAAACATTAAATCCTAGTATAATTTTTATTGGTGTAGTCAATTTTGAAACTCTTAACTTCCAGGAAAAAATCACAAGAACAATTCAAGCTTGATTATATTTTTTGCAAGTAAGTAAACGAAATAGTTTGAAGCTAAACCACAAGAACAATTCAAGCTTGATTATGTTTTTTTGCAAGTAAACGAACAATTCAAACCACGAAATAGTTTGAAGCTTGAATTGTTCTTGTGGTTTTATTCCTGGAAGCTAAGAGTTTCAAAATTGAAAAAGAGAAAATTCTATATTAGACATTGATTGACTACACCAATAAAAATTATATTAGGATTTAATGTTTTGTTAAAAGAAAAAAAAAAGAAAAAAAAGGAAAAAAATTAGGTAAAATCAGAAAATAAATAAAATTAATAAAAGTAACCATAATTAGTGTGGTTAAATTAGAGGAGACACGTGTCGCACAAATAGCTACGTGGGAATGAAAATAGGGTAATAAGGTGGGGAGCAAATTTCCATCTAATTAATACTCATCTCCTTTCTCCGCCGAACACTCGTCTGTTTTCTGAAGAAACAAGCAACTCCTCTGAGATTCTTCTGGGTGCAATCCAATCCAAGAAACCAACTTTATCTGACACCATTTTCTCTCACTAACTTCTTATTTCTCAAAGAAGCCTCCCCTGATTCTTCCCCCTATCTGTCTCTTCAGAAAGCAATCACGGCAATATGATGCTCAAAACCACAGCAAGGAGCCCAAGTGAGTACTTCTGAAACCATGTTTATCATTGCTCAAGTTTCTGACTTTTGATTTACTATGCCCCGAAACATTGCATTTTTGTAATGATGATGATTGATAAGGAAGATGGTGTTGTATAAAATGTCTGACAAGTTTCTATATCAAATTTAGACAGCTTTAGTAAAAATGAAACTGATAGAAAAAGATACAAGCTTCCCTTGTGGGCATTGATCTAGCACTGCATAATCAACAGGCCATAGACCCCTTTTATTAGGAAACAAGGCAATCAACAATCTTCAGTCACATCCAACTAGGAGTGGAAAGCTGAAGAATCAGAACCCATATATCATATATGCCATCCTTTTCCAACACTTGCATATATCACTCATATTTTTTATTCTTAGCACAAATTATAGATATTGTAGCCTAATCAGTCCAAAACATGAAAGTAATTAATTAAAATCTGTTGATGGTTCTCCTTTGATCGATTCTCCCTTAATTATGGCGACCATTGACATGGCTCTTGACATCGAATCCATCCCCATTGGGCTTCCTCGTGAGAGCAAGGTGCACTCCAGGGTCATGGTGAGTGCAGGAACTGTTGTAGAGAATGGAGTTGTTAATGCCTTGAACATTACTATTTGTAAATGAACTTAGAGGTAGCTGTGGCGAGTTCCCTCCCTTGGGTCCTTTGCGGTGACTTTTGTCCTTCATTTTCGGCTTGCCTTCCTCACCACTACTGCTGCTGCTGCTGGAGCTTTTATCTGAGTGATGAGTCCCAATTGTCTGCCCTGACTTACCATGGTTGCCTTTCTTGTGAAGAAAATGTGAGTACTCCCCATGTTGCTCAGGATGTTTATTTGGGGATCGAATGAGTTCCATATAAGCCCCTTTGTTTTCACCTGCAAGAGTTATAACCCTCATGCCTGGAGCATCCTCAGAATCAGATGATAACTTCTTCCGGTTGATTTTGTCTTCCTGTTTCGCATGGTGGGGATGATGGTGAGGCTTTTGAGAGTCATGATCCTGCTTTGAGCCACCAGTACTGAACCAGGAATTGGGCTTTTGATCAATGGTCTTTTGGAGCAGCACTGTCTTCTGCTCAGCCTCTAATGGAATCCTTTGATCAATTTGATCTGCAGTGCTGGACCTTAACTGAGATGGTGGCAAGGTGAGAGGAGAGGGTGGCGGGGCAGTAGGTTTGAGCCTGTTAGGTGACTGAGGTGGGGTGTTATTTGCCGGCTTAACGGTTCTGGGAGATGGATTGTAATTAGGACTAGGTTCCCGAGCAGAACTGGCTGGTGAAATGGTTGTGGTTCTGGGTTTAGGAGGAGAATAGGTTTGTGGTGGCACTGAATTTGCAGTGGCTGTGGGTTTTGGTGGAGAAGTGTGTGGTGGTGCTGCTGCTCTGGAGGATGGAGAGTTGGGCAGTGAAGTAGTGATCCTGTTTCTAGGAGATGGCACTCCTGATGTAGAGGATAAAGCTCCCTTGTTTCCAGGAGATGGTGGAACTGAAGATGAAGCAGAAGATGTGACGGCAATTGCAGTAGCTGGAGGGGATGCTGCAGAGGGAGTAGAATTAATGCCACGAGCTGGCGACGACGGGACAGATGTACTAGTGCTAGTCACAGCAGGAGGTGGTGATGGTGCTGGGGGAATTGGAGTTGGGGCTGGTGGTGGTGGCGAAGTTGGAGCTCGAGCTGCTTGTGGTGGTGGAGTGTCTTCATCTGCAGGAAGACGAGCTAGTGGCCTCAATGTAGGTCGAACCAGTGGTGCAGGGGCAGGAGTTGGTGCAGGGGCTGGTGCAGGAGTGGGGGTCGGGGTTGGGGTTGGCCCAGGCCCTGCTGGACGCACCATGGAGCTTAGTCGAAACCACGGACGAGCTGGTTGTGATGCCATGGTTATTAATCACAAGTAATAGTTTGAACTAGAGAGTCTATCTACAAATCAATGTAGAAATATAGTAATCGAACACAATGAGAAATGGTTTGTTTCTGCTGTTATTTATAGGTACCAGAAGTTTGGGGTCAGCAACTTTAGTTTTACATAAAAAATTTCAAGGGGCTTAATTTTATTGAGAAAATATGTAAAACACACCGGGAGAGGAAAGACAGAAATAGAAATAAGAAAGGCATCAGATGCACCAAAGAAGGGAAAAGAGAACCCTAAATTCACGATGCAAGATTGGTATCCAGTAGAGTAATCTAGAAGCGTTATATGCTGTCTACGCTTGGGTGACCTCCTTTTGTCATTAAGGATTCTCTGCACCATAAACAATCTTCAACAATGACATCTCCATGCAGACATGAACTTTTTTCTTTTAGAGAACCCATTGCCTCATTACTTTTGAATTTGTTTTGGAATTTGACAGCTAATTGACAACATCATATTATACCATTGATTTCTGAGGTTATCTCTCTGATAGTCTGATATTAGGGATTTCAAATTACTACAGTCTGGGGGGAAGAACATTCTGTCTGTTTTGCGAATCTTATTTGTCAACCCACTTGGAGAGTTCAGTTCCTGCAGGGTTAATACCCAATTTCTGTAGCACTCTCTGAGCATGCATGAAGTAATGTTTCTAGTAAGAACCGTTTGACATGAATATCAAAAACTTCTTTTTAAAAATGTATTCATTGATCATTCACATCCTGTAGGTTTGTAAACATTTGCAGTAGTTGATGTCACCTCGTATTGTCGTATTCACATATCTCTCCAGATGCACTTTGTCTGTCATATTCATGCAGTCATGCTGAAATTTTTTTTTTAAAAAAATCTAAATGCATGAATAAGCATCAATTCGTTGAATTTTAACTGTGCCAATAGCGGCTAGCTCTCAGGAAGAACATGAGACGTTGCTTGATTATTAGTATTGCTGTATTGCTTCTAATGTAGAATGAGCTGGCTAGCAATAATGTCATATATGCATATGATCTATCAGCCGCTTTCGTTAATTAATGAATGGCTAACAGTGAAAGATCTTTGTTATGCTTAACGATCACAAAACTAGCTATATATAATAGGGTCACTGTAATAGGATGCCTTAAATCTTCTGAGGATTTTGGTACCACTAATGTCTATGTCTTCCTCTTGACTTTGCTTGCTGCGGCTTGAGATGCGCACTTTCACTTTTGCGTGTCTCCATGCCCTTTAAGATTGATCTAGTTTGATCAAGAGCCTCATTGTCTGGGTGTACGGAGGGTCATTTTGGTTAATTGTTTCAGCAATGGAGTACAGGCAGCTGAAGGAAAGAAAGATCTGTAGGATGTAATTGTGTAAACATATATCATTGTGCAAAATGTTGAACGATTCCCAGTGACCCATTTGAGAAAGTGGAAGAAAGAAAGTTTAGATGTGGGTCATTAAAAATATCTATCTTTTCTATTTTATCTCTCATTCGTTTGTGAAGGGTTCCTAAGTTGAGACAGTTACGGTACTTTTAGATACCCTTTTGTCATGTCATCTGCTGAACCATGAAGCAAAGCACCTATGCAAGCTTACTGAGCAGACTACCGGAATGTATCTAGAGTTCTGGGTTTCCACCCCCATAGAGGCCGGACAACGGTGAAGATCGAAGGCCAGGGTTCCGGATTGTCTTCTTAACACTGCTTTACCTTATATTCTGCTACCAAAAATGCCTCCTTATGCAATCAAACCTATAGAACACATAGTAATTTGCCATCGGAGGTGCTTGGATTCTAGGTCATACTTCGGCTTTGCGTCTTTATTTCGAATAAGTTGAACATCATGATATTTAGGATTTTAGGTCGACGACCCAACTTTTGGAACATTCAGTCATCCTAGCTACAAGTTATCTCTGTTAGAAACGCAAAACTCTGTAGTTTTACTTTGGGGTTAAACTTGACCTCTAATTTTCTCATTGAAACACAAATGTATAAATTATTTAAATTTTTGCCTCAGGAATATATCCTTCCGTGCTGTTCTTACAAAAACTTCCAATGATAACCATGCATTGCTCATTTCATGTGTAGATAAAAAAGTGGCAACTATCAGTAAGACCAAGAATGAGCATTAGATAAGCAAATTATAGTGTAAATTATCATGACTCATGCTAGGAACGTAGGATTGTCAAGGAGCATTTTCTCATGTGATTCACTTGAAGGATAGATCAGGTGAGATTCAGCTAAAAAAAGAAGCGCATAAACGGAAACATTGGTAGGAACCTGTGAACATCAGTGCAGAATTACATATCAGTGTTTCTAATGGTGTTAATCGTTGATGTTTGGAACGAGTTGGAACATTTATGGTTGTAGATCAAGAAATATTTCACCACGGTAATCAATAATTACCCTGCTGTCAAGCATATATGGATATTAGGCCGCAAGTAAAAGATCAGTATGTATTTACTGGTTCTGTACAGCATACAGTGAAATGCATTATATAACATATACAAAAAATTTATAACTGGACAAGATACAGCATCTAATGTTTCAATGAAACTTCTTATACCTACATCAAACACAAAAGACTGAAGATTTGAAGATGCAGATGGTACTTGAACTCGTATAGCGGAATGCAAAGTGACTAACCTTGGAATGTATACACTTTCAAGGCCATTTAGTAAATTCAAACACTTTCCAAACTATGTCAAGTCCGGTAGGTATCTGCCATATGAAAAGCAGAACGTTTATCGCGTTGAGTGCAATGTGAAGGCTTCTAGCTGTCTCATTCCCCTTTTGCATTGCAGGTACAAGTGCAGCTGCCGCTGCCCATAGCACCGTGATACCTGTTGTCAATAACAAACATCAACTCAATTCCACTAAGCCTTTTCCTTTTCTACTCAAGTTTGGCACACATTATTCATATTTCTTGATGTTGTTTTGCTCAAATTCACTTCGGAATACACGAAAACCATGTTTTACCTGCTCCTGCAAACAAATGGGGACCTGGAAATAGCTTTCCAGTCCTAGACCATGTGTTAACTCCTCCACCAATCGCCTCAAAAACTCCGAAAGCGAGCAGTAAAGAACCTGCATTGAAGTGTCTATCCCGGTAAGACCCTTTCACCAAATCCTTCCTTTCCTGGAATGCAAATTATCAGTACATCAGACCCTCCCATCAAGTAAACCATGAACAAACCACTACATAGTGCAGTGATGCACTCATTTTTTGTGTGCCAGCAATTAGCAAATAGCAAGCACAGCCCAAAATAAACTACAGTGGTCAATATATACTTCCATCCCCATCAAGTTTAAGATTTTACATATGATCAAAACTTGTATGTTCCATCACATTTAGGTTCTAAACAGCCTATAAGTGTGTTACTAGTCTTCGGCGCATTAATGTATTGACACATTAACAAGATACATTAACACAACTTTCCGGCAAAAACATGTAGAGCAATTAGGAATACATGTTCTACCTCACTGAGTTGCTTAATTTGAAGGGAAACAGGAGATGGTGGTGCCTCAACTGGTGTCCCATCTGGTGTAACAGGTGTAGGCTTCTCTTGCTTCTTGAGCTCATTAATCTCATTCTGGATTGTCCTGACCCGCCTCCATTGCCAACCCAAGTACCCGGCCCACAATGTGTAAACGAACAACCCGCCCATCACCACCGGGTGTATCAGAGCAAACGTCCTTCCCTCAAAAATCCCAAACTCCCCACCAGCAGCAAACGCATCCTGTTTCACATTCAGTAAACAACAAGATTTGATATGAAACACTGTAACCAGAAATGCGAGAGTGAAATGACAGAAGTGCACTTGCCTTGGGGTCCAAGAAAAACGGCAATGTGAGGGCAGTGAGGGGAAGAGAAGCTGACTTGAGACTGTGGAGGGTGGTGGTGATAAGTTGCTGTGGGGGAGGAGTTGGGTCCTGCAGCTTTGGAATATTGGGTTTTGATGAGGAGGAGGGGTGTGGTTGCAATTTAGAGATGCAATAATTGGGTTTGTGGGGAAGGAGAACAGGGAGCTTGAGGAAGCTGAGCGTGGCTGCCATGCTCTGTGTCTGCTGCAGAAGCTTGTGTTTGGGGCCGAGAGAGGAACAGAGGGTTTGAGAAGGTGTGGAGAAGATAAGAGGTTAGAGATTAGGAGATGGGATTGGTGTCCATTTGGCTCGCCTTTTCTTTTGATTTTTCATGTAAAATGGGGCCCCTCTGTCGTCCCGAGTCTTTACCTTTCTCGAAGGACTGAGCTTGATCCACAGCCTCAGGAAGAACCATGGACAATAATGACATGGGGGCAGTGAGATGTGCACTTTCTTGGGCAAATGGCATCTCCTGTACATTTTGCCTTACAGTGAAATTTGTACATTTATACCGACTTGTTTGTAGTCTACGGGGATGGTTAGTTTCATAATATTAATAGCAGTCATGTATCTTCAAGACAATGTATGAAGCTAACAGAAAGCGCTCATTCATATTAACAATTTCACATACTCATGTTTAATGTGATGAATTCCAGTCTTCGAATTTTATCATTATGATTCTTTTAAGTTAAAATTGTTAAATTGAAAGATTTGGGCTCATTAGAAAAAAGTTGGATTAGTTGGTCTATGGATTTAGGGCCAGAAAACACCCCGGCAGCCCAAGAACTTGTTGGATTACAGAAAACAGAACCTTACAGTGGTGTTTCCAAAATTTATTCCTAGTTTAATTAGGAGTATAGAAAAAAAAAATTGCTGTCTTGTGGTGGAAAGAGATCAAAGAGAATTAAGAGCTACTCATTCTAACTCAGCAGCAAGATCATGTAAAGTATTTTGCAAGATTTAGATTTTTCAATTCGAGATTCTACTTTGGATAGGGATGTATTCAAATGTATTCGAAATTTCAAATTCATATAGGCATTTTTTTTGCATGTAATTTGGATCAATTAAAAGTTCTTGCATAATTGGTTCAGTATTTGTACATGCCAGAGAAAAGTCCAAATTGATATCTAGAGGTTCTTAGGACAACGTATAAGTTTTGGAGTATGCCACAATTTTTGTACAAGAAAAACAAAGGGTGTGTCATTTCCGGCGAGAAAGAAACAGGTGCTTTTGTACATGACTTATAAGTAACAGACATAACCGGAGCCGCAGACATCTCCAAATAATAGTATTGCCAAACCTCATATGAATCTACCGTATCTACGATATGACTTATATGAGCCCCAGCATATATATTTTCTGAGGTTCAAATGCCATGACAGGGCATTACAACTCAATCTCTACCCATCAAAAATTATATGTTCTTCATTCCATACACGTAATTGTTCTCTTCTTGCTAGCTGGTTAGTTGTAACTGAATAGCAAGCTAACTAGCTCAGCTCGAATGAAAAGAACTGATTTGTTTCATTATTCTTTCTCCTTCATTATTTTTGTACCTATAATCAAATCGGAAGATAGATGATGTTATTAATTAGGTGAAAAGACGGTGGGATTTCATTGTGGGAACCCTTCACTTTCAGAGAGTCAGATTGTTCGGCATGATGTGTTTAACTCCGGGAAACTAATATTGCATAATTCCAGCCCCCCATAAGCAACATATAAGAAGATGCCAAGTTCATAGCTAACCACTTGATTTTTCAATATTAGCTGCATGTGTCCTTAATTAACAAACTACGATTATCAATTACCCGGTTAATTAGTATTAGTCCTCCTAAATCAAGTTTGTGAAAGATGCTTTGAAAAATTCACGATTACGTATAGCAGATATGTTCTAACTTTGCTGACTATATCTCCACTCTTAATTTGATTTCACAAATCATACCTTTCTGATCAAATGGTTAGTGATCATCTCTTCCTCCTCCTGTTGATCGAGATTGAAAATTTAATGTAAAATAGGCCGCAGTGTGCTAATGGGAATGGAGATCTCGAGCCGGTGGTTGAATTGATGATAAAAGAGTGTTTGTCATAATTAACCGGCGTCTTCTGTGAATTGTTAATTTAATTGTAAATTTGTGATGTATATCGTCATGATTCTCAGAAAACCTAATGTTTTGATTGGGATGTGAGCAGTTAGGACTTGGGAAATTTAACTATGAGTAGGATGATGATATAAAGCAAATGAATACATAGCTGTAATAATTGTTTAGGCAGGCATTTCAAGCGCTTCTACGTAAAATCTAGTATCGCATCATCTCCTTCAGGACAAGGACAAGATCAGCAGGCATAAAGGCAAAGATTCATATGATTTAAGAATTTGGTCTAAGGACATACGTGTTGAAATAGGAATGCGTGTATAACCTGTGAGAATATACTCTCACATTACATAATAAAACTCAAAGTTATAAGCATCTTCAAATTATTATTATTATTATTATTTTAAATTTAGATGGGTGATCATATCACCCTTACACCTATTTCGCTAAGAGCATCTCCCACCATAAGGTAAAATTGGTAAGGTATAAGTGATATATGGCTTACCACTTTAGCATATTCCTTAGCATCTTCTTTGTCTTTTGTTTTTAAGCTCCCACCATAAGGTATAAATGGTAAGGTATACATATGATTTTTGGATGACAACGGCTATTATTTGAATCCTGATTGAAAAAATGGCTACTATTTTTTTTGTCAACATCTATAACGGCTAGTTAATGGACATTTTTGAAAATTCTATATAAACACATATTCACCACATCAAGAGGTGATGATGATCTTCATGAGTACTAAATTCGGTGATTAGTAATTTCTTTTAATAGTTATGTATTATTTAGTTATTTTACTTTTATGCATCAGTGTGTATGGTACTTTTTCCGAGCTCGGAGGTCATCCCCGAGAAGATTTTGAAGATGCCGTTAATTATCGTTTATAAATCATAAGTAATTATTATACATTAAAATAATTTAACTCGATCATATTCAATATTGTGTTCATATGAAATAGCTCACTGCGAGGTTCGTGATAGTACAATAGTTATTTGTAAAAAATAAAAATAAGCATGTGTTCCGGGAGAATTACTATTCTATCTTTGTGTGTGTCTTAGCCTAATAGGTTTCATGTTAGGAGATAGATTAGCATCTCCGTAATAGATTAGGACTCCGAATCCTACAGGATTGTGGTTTTGTAATGCCTATATATAGGCCCCCATATCATTCAATAATACACAATTTTTCATCCTAAAACTCGTTATCAGCACGTTGCCCTAAAACCCTGAACTTTTAGAGCCCTAGAATTTTTTTCTCTTCTCCACCGTCGGCCGCCGTCGTCTCCGGCCTCTGGAATCTCCTCGTTGGCGCTCCTCGTCGGCGCAGCCCCCGCATCGCAGCCCCTGCAGGCCCTGCTCGCTACCCCTGCATGCACCCCTGCAGCCCCCGCATCGCAAGCCCTGCAGGCCCTGCTCGCTGCCCCTACACGCACGCAGCCCTGCACGATGCCCCTACATCACCGCTGCATGCACCCCTGCAGCCCCCGCATTGCAGCCGCATGCAGCCCCGCACCCAGCCCCTGCACGCACACTTGCGACACCTGCAGCCCCTGCATCCTGCCCTGCTGCCCCTGCGACCCCCCTGCTGCCCCTGCACGCAGTCCCGCAGGGTCTCTTCCGCATTCGTTCCGCAAAAATATCTTTTTACCTCGCAAGACCCCGCATCAGAGGATTCAAAATTGCTCCTCCTGCATATCTACGCAAGAAACGCGAACTGCACAAGCAAACTCTTCGCTCAAGAGAAGCTACTCTCGTCTTCTCTACCCTTTTGGGCCTATGGCCTGACGAGCCCGATAGCCTTTTGGGCGTTTAAACTATTTCTCTTTTTTCCTTTTTCTTTTCCTATTACTTATTAAATCATTTATTTGCACACTTTCGTTTTCTAACTATGTTTCACGTGCTTGCATAGGAAAAGTGATCACTCGTCGTACTATGGTGATGACATTCATGCCGAGATGGACGATACTTTTGTCATCTACATACGATTTCGATCGTATCCTCCCAAGATTTTTATGTTATCGGACGAATATCGAAAAGGAATTCATCAAGCAACTTCATGCATGATGATCGATTTGCAGAGCAATTTACTTATATGCGGTCTATTTGGCAGACCAACAAGTATGTTTTTCTTAAAGTTACTGCTTTTGAACATATATAGATAAATTATCGGGCGCTATTAGCCTTTTTCATGTCTTCTTTTCCGGCCTTTCTTATAACGCTGATGAGACCATAGAGGGATATGATTCCCCTCTTGGTCAACGTTTTTTGTGTGACGGTCCTGGGGAGTCACGTTATTATTTTAAAAAAAAGATATCGATTTCGTGTGGTCGCTTGGGTGCACCGCTGTTTTGGGTGCGATCATGAGAATCGCCGATATGTATCGATTATTTTGTGACCATATACATCACAACCCTTCTAATTCCGGTTACATACTTGAATAGTTTTGATTATTCGAAACCTATACAACTCTCGTTTCTTATTGATGCGTCGTCATCGCGACTTTTATTTGAATGTTTGAGTTTTCTTAAACTCATGTCTATAAACGATAATCCCAAGGTCTACGTACTCATTTATTTGAGTTGATTCATTACTCTGATGCATCACTATTTGCTGACAAAAGATCCCAAAAATAACGAATTCTATGGGACACACTTAAAGTGATTTAATGAACGTCTATGACGTTGCATTATCAGAGTTGACCTTGATGCATACTCCACATCAAAGAAACGCATGCCATTTTTGGCACCTGTATCTATTTCTTGAGGGAATTTTGGAGATGGAAACGTAACATTCTTACATTCTCAAGTAAGCACATTTTTGAGCCTCAGGCTAAGACTCTGCCCAATCAGATATGCAAGATTTTGTTGCTACAGACTTTTGATTAGTCAATCTATTTTGACTATGTAATCTGCTTACTATTTTTCAAGTATGACGTTCGCACTACCATGATTATTGCTCGACTTTAGCTTAAGTCGTCTATTGGAATTGGAAGCTTGTTTGTGTTGTATTAAATATTAGCATATTCTATAAAATTTATCGTATTTCTTGTTTACAAGATGGACTCGTGAGAATTTTATTTGCCTTGGCTTAGCATGCATGGTCAACGTTTGCAACTCACGTGGTTTTTAAATTGGCCGTTTTTGGGTTACATGAGACCCCAATAGCACTACATTGTGATTTTGGACCTTGAAATTTGGAAAAAGGACCTCGGAACGTCAAAATAGACGTCGTTTTTCCCGGTTACTGTTCCGGCATTTCCGGAACGTTTTTCGGCATTTTACCGGTGTATTCGTCGCATTCCGGCCATTTTCCGGCGTTTCCGGCACCGCCATCCGGTTCCAGACGGCGTTCCTTGTCGGACCTGAAGTTACGGCCTCCATACCGACCAGATCCGGCCACCGCCGGGCGGATTTCCGGCAATCGGTGCCGCCGACTTTCGACGTTTTTTTCCGATGTTTTTTTTTCGTCGTTTCTCGTCATTTTTCCGGCATATCTCAGCAGTTCTTGCTGCCATGTTTTCCTAGTCCAAAATTCACCCGGTTTTGAGTTAATTTGACATGGTTTTCCGGTTAATTTTCCGGTTTTCTCGAAGTCGTTTCATAGCTCAAATGATTTATTATTGGTGACCACCCGCACCAATTGGATGGTTTTTACCACCCAAATTGTTTGGTATTCAACTGCTCCAATACCATGTTTTTTCCAACTCTTGAGTTGAAGAATGTAGTTCTATTGCCATGTGATACATTCGATGGGATTGCCATTTGTTTCAGTCCCCTCTCTTACAATATCCTACGGCGTATTGTGTAGAGAAGTTCACCGCGTCGTTGACTCTGTTAATCTTCATTTTGAGAATGTCCCGCCATGAAATCGAGTGTCTTGCTAATTGCGTAACCACCCACACTGTCCTACGGCGCAGGTAGTTATTTTACGGATCTCGTGCGGAGATTGTGTTCTATATCTTCGTGCCTTGCTAAGTTTTAAAGACCATACATGCCAATGATGGATTTTCATCTTGATATTTGTGTTAAGAATAGAGAGGAATAAATCTGTCAGATTTCATTGACAGTATCTTTTTCAAGCTTCGACAGTAGCTTTGTTAGCCTGCAAACATAGTTTTGCTTGCCTGCAGCAGTAGCTTTATGTAACTCAAGTTTCTTTGAATCATGGGTTCGGTTTTACTGTCTTCTCGGTTTTGACATGATCCTTTTTTTTTGCTCATTTTGAACAAGATATAATGATTTGAGTTCTTTGAAATTCACATGATCATCTATTTTTCATGTTTACGATTGGAGGACCACCTCACCCATGCTCCACACGTGAGGCCGAGCCTGCCTATTTAGGCGGCTCCATGGCATTAAGGCCGTCGGTGGCGGCATCCCCTCCTTCACAGGAGCTTGTGATGCCTCCCATGTTTTCTAATGCCTCCATGTTAATCTCTGATGTCTATCGCTCATTTTGCAAAGCTTGTTCTTTTGCTAGATTTCAAAGAAGTCCTTATTTGCTAAGACTCCAACCGAGAACATTTCATTCTTACGAAGTATTTAAGGTGACATTAGTGGACCATATCCAACCGAATGCAGACATTTTTCGGTATTTTTATGGTATAGGTTAAGAGCATCGACGCGTTGGTCACACGTCGCTTTGCTTTCCACAAGAAACGCTGCATTCGCTAAAGTTTTTAGCTATGATCATCATACTAAGGGCTCACCACCCTTCCCATCCTCTCAAATCTATTTGATTGGATATCGTTGGAGAGTTCACCTCCACGACTTTGATGATTTCGTTTTGCTTATCTACTGGGATCGTCGTTGAACATATTATTCCTCATGTTCATTCACTACACGATCTCGCAGAGCTCGGACTTGGTTATGGGTACTAACCTGCCGATTTTTGCATGGGGATATGTAATGATGTTGCATGCAGCGACACTTATTCGTTTCAGACCCACAACTTGCAAAGAGTTTAGTGCGTACCAGATGGTCACTGGATACGGTCCCAACGTTCTTTTCACTAACGCCTATTTGGTTAAAGTTGTTTATGTGCCTCTATTGTAGATATCTCAATGGGTCTACTTGAAACGATTAAGTATTCTGGTTGGTTATGATTTATGAATCACCAACACTTGTCCGCTATTTCCAATCTACAACCATTGATCTCTATCCTGCGATATTAGCAGACGGTCACTTTGATGAGACATACTTCCCGTCGTTAGGAGGAGATATGAAATGCTCCCATTCCGGTTTTAACGCCAGGAATTGATGTGGTGTGGCACTATGTCTCATTAAGATCCCGCACTACTCAGAGTGAGCAAATGTGCAACACATTTTCTACCTCCAGAAAGTCAAAGATTCGATGCTCAATGACTTTACCGATATAGCGAAAGTGACGAGATCGCACATAAATGCTGTGATGTGCCGGTAATGTTGGAACTCTCAGAATATGAGAGAATTTCATATGACCTGGTCCTAGCACCGTTGGCACCATCCTTGACAGTGGGAAGGAAGCCGGCAATGGCACCATCGTACGCTATGGTGTTGTCGGCGCCCGTGGTATTGCACCACAAAACAAGGGCGGCAAACGCAAAGATGGACTAGTAAGGGTCATAGCTTTGGTCTTGGCTCCTGCCTAGATGAGGGGGAGACCATTATTCTCTGGAATCAAAACCAGAAAGAAGCGAAGTGCGTAGGCACAAGTATTTAGCCCATCATCAAGAGATATTTTCTAAACATGTGTATCAACTAAATTTTTGTGGGACGCTATAGACTCATTTTGTTGATGTTAGAGAAGAAGAGAAATCTCACAAATTGATCGTATACAGCGCATGCGTGTGTTTAATGGATTTATCTCCCATGATTGATGATGTATTCGCTTATGCTCTTATTCCGTTGTAAAGCATCAACGATGAGCAACTTGACCGAAGTGGAAAGAATCAATACATGCTGAACTAGACATGTTATGTTAGTCGTTGTTCGTAAGTGTAATGAGAAAGATGAAGTCATGCGATATATGCAAGACTTATGGTGCAAAGATTGTCTCATTATCCTAGTATTGACTACGATGAGTTATATTCTCTCGTTATGGACATAATTGCTTTCCGCTACTTGATCAGTAGTAGTGTCCATGAAAACTGATTTGCAGCATATGATAGTGGTTATAGAATATCTGTAAAGGGATCTTGACGCAGATATGAGAGTGCCTGAGGGACTTTAAATGCATCCAGACCACGGAGAGCTTATGTAATCAGATTGCGACGTTCGAGAGAACGTAGTACAATCGGTTGCAAGAACTCATACCCATATGTGTTCATATGAAGCTAATTCTTGATTCTCTATTACGTCTAAGTATAGATGATGAAGAGATTCAATGAGCTATACATTCATACATGTTAGTGTTGTTGGGACACTATTGCTTTCATTATGACGTGATTAACTATGCGCCTATGCACTGTCATTGGACTTGCATTGCTTCTTTGGCATGGGTTTAGTTCTACACTTAGTGAACTAACACAAATCCTATCCACACCAACGCCGCCAGCAGCTCCAGCAACATCAACGTACGCCTTGGTGTAGCAGTCGACACTGGTAGCGTAGAGGATGCGTACGGTTCCGTCTTGGACCAAAATCAGTCATTCATTGGTCCATTCCCCCATTCTTTTCGCAAAAGACACATTAAATGTGACAAATTAGAATCTGTTCAGTTTCGTAGGTCAACTTCAACGAGACCTACAGGACAGCTCGCTCGATGCAATATGGTGAAATTGGTACCGTTGGAAAGGTCTATGTGTCTACTTTCCAGGGACATCAACCTTTCGTTCATAGCTATCATATTGAATGAGTTATGGCCGTTTTAGAAAAGTAGGACAGTCCTGTCCGGAAATTTGTAAGTCAGTAAACTTCGACAGAGCATTGTGAACTGCTCCGATCGGATGAGGTTAGGAACCTTATGTCACTGGAAAGCCACGGGTGTCTAGTTTTCAGAACATTTTACGGTTCACTGATACCTATTTTGACAAAGAAGTTATGGCCGTTTAAGTGAGTTAAGGTCATTCTATCCGAGAATCTGATTTTCATTGCAAACTCTTGTTTTGAGTTGTTATGCAATCTTGTTTCCTAAGATCTAAGTTTGGCTAAGTATAGCATGTATGATCTAAGGATGTGTGGCTAGATTAATGATTAATCATTAGCCCAAGACTACGTTTGAAAAGCATGTAATGAACGTTGTGTATGTTGTTCTTTGTACTGCATGATTATGGCACTAATCAGGGGAAGTTGTTTCGTAGACTTTAGGAGGAGTCTACCTCACATGATGCTATCAAATGTAGACGGTGCGTTGTGCTCTTTTTCCCTTCGATCAAACTTTTGTTTTTACCCAAGAGGTTTTTATTTTGCTTGACAAGGTTTTTACCGAGGCAACGATGTGTGCACCATGCAACCTAGGCATGCGACACAAGGGGGAGTGTTCCGGGAGAATTACTATTCTACCATTGTGTGTGTCTTAGCCTAATAGGTTTCATGTTAGGAGATAGATTAGCATCTCCGTAATAGATTAGGACTCTGAATCCTACGGGATTGTGGTTTTGTAATACCTATATATAGGCTCTCATATCATTCAATAATACACAATTTTTCATCCTGAAACAGCATGGTATTTATGGAGAAAATTAATATGTAACTAAACTTAAAATGGATATGATTGGAATATTAAAAAAGTATGAGGATAGATTGGGAAGAAAATGAAAAAATAAAAAAAAAAATATAACTCATTTACCTTACGGAATAAAATGCCATAGATAACATTTCACTGTTCACATAAGGCAAATTGTTTTTTGGGAAATGAGAGATACCTTATGGTGGGAGATGGTGGGAAGATATATTGATGATTTTAGCTTTTGGTGGGAGATGGTCTAAACATATCAAATAATATCACACCAGAGCAATAAAAAGTAGTCATTTCAACCAGATTCATCTCCTCTAGTCCAATAAATTGGGTGATATGCTCCTTGATATTAGACTGCCCAATATTATGTGCCACCAGATTACCTCTAATGCGACATAGATGACTTTCAAGCCTTACAAATCTAAACAATGTTTTAAGAATTATCCGCCTAGGCAATAGGCTGCGGGAGACTTTGAAGAGCAATGTTAGTCCCAGTTTTTGGATGGGTCTAGACGGGCACCTAAGCGGTCTAGGCAAACACTACGCGTGAATAGGCGGCCTTAAGGTGAATCCAGGAGGCGTTAGGCGGTCACTTAGGCTGTTTAGCGTACATTGGGCGGGCTTACCTGGCCAAATAAGGTATGAGCAGGCCAACACGGGTTTTGGCTTTAATTTGTTTTCTTTAAGAACTAAGAAAATAGTGATGCGCATTAGACTTTAGACTATTTTGGAATATGATTCTAGTTGTATATATACTCCACGTAACAATACAAGTATAAAAGTAAATATAAAGTAAAAAATGCAAATTAATTTACCTATGAGACACACCTTGCGATTTTTCGAACCTTATTTAGTTATTTATAAAGTCCCGCCTAGGCGCCTACCATGATCTCACAACGCTCAATAATATCTACGATTGTAGGAGCTCCATTGCTTAAAGAAAATGTCACACATTTCTTAACGGAAAATGTGCTAATTATTCATGATTCCCGCCACTCTTCCGACAATCATCATAATCACTCTTTCACACCATGGTAAATTACAAGAAATAGCCTTACGGCATTCGTCTAGGTTTATTCTTCGATCTTAGATATATTTTTCTTAGTTTCCAGAATGAATTTGAAATATAAAATTATAGGATCTAGACATAAAGATCGACATACCCAGCTGCTTAATTAAGCAACGAGGGACGTCACACTATTTTTCAACAAAGATTTTGAGCGAATTTCATCTCATTCAAAACAAACTCGAGATCTAGTTAGGTTAGTTGCCATCGGAACTTCCTATAAATGTGGTTGAACTACACGTCTCCCACACAAAATCGTTGTTGTCTTTATTAGCACCAACAATCGAAACAAGAAAGAGACCCAAAAAAACCCTAGTCATGATCACCAAAAGAACACACTAAAGGAAAAATTGAAACAAAGAACTGATCCGAGAAAAACAATAACATCCAAAGCAGAAGTTATCGAGAAAAAGAAGAGGAAGACATAAGTGTGTTGAAAGTTAAATTTAAACACGAAGTTGACATTACATGGTTCATGCAAGTCTTTCTACATATTCGAATAATCGAATGCCGTAAGCATGAAGAAGTTTTTGGTATAAAGTGTTGGCTTTAATATTTATATGAATTCAACATGTCTCGATTGAGACTAGCTAGAAACATCTCAAGCTGAAAGGAAATGAAAGACAGAGCCGGCAAAACCAAGTTAATTATATATCATTCTAATCTCCGCCCCCGCGTCTAACCCGCGTATTTAATAAGTTAAAGATGACCAAAATCAAACACTTAATTAATCAAGCATTTCCTAAAGCATATGATTAAGGATTCAAAGTATCATAATCAAAAGAGCTTTCGTTTTGGTTTCCCTTATTGTTAAGAGACTTTTTTATCTTTCAATTATTCCAAAGATCAAATTATGGTGTCATACGTACATTACACGGATGTTTAGAGTAGTTCTCAACTTTTGGGAACTGTGTGTTTTTGCATTGTGTTATCCAAATATCAGAATCATTCTCTCTATTTAGTAACTCGATCATGCTTACAAAGTTTACATGAGAATTATTTGGCCGATCATACAAGTTATTTGAATAAATACTCCGGGTGCCTATGTTTTCAATACAAAAAATTTGGCATTAGGCACATTTAAATGTGGCTAAAATCGTGTTACTCATGTGACAAACACCCTAAAATCTCACAAAACTCCCTAAATGTGGCTTGTTAATTATTATTTTAAATGTGCCTAATGCCAAAAAAATTTATAGTGTTTGTGGGGGTGGTAATAACTAATAAGACAATGAATTATTATTTGAGAGGTCATGTTAAACACATACGGAAGTGACACATTTATTTGAAATTGAGAAAACTCAAAGATTAAAATTAAGGAAGTAGGAATTGATTCCTAAACAGCCCAACTCAAGCCCCCTTGCCCAAGTGTTTTATCTCTAGCTAGATCGGTACGAGAGAAAATATGTTCTTGATTTTGAGGTGGCCGGACCCTAATTTCGTTTGAATAATTTTGTCTGTAAACTCAGGAGAGAACATGCATGCTTCATATCGTTATCTATCATTTCATATGTAAGTAGACGTGCCGGTAATATTTCATGAGCTCAGCGAGATTAAATTGAACTACTTTTGCAGTGAGCCAGTAGTTTGGAATACATACCGTACCTACGTACGGTATTTTGGAATTCAAGTCGTGTAGCTTTAAATCCTTAATCGTGTTACAGGTTTGACTACGATACATGAGTTAATGCAGCAAACGTAGTCAAACCAAATGAACAACTAAGACGGTTGTCATTGTTAAATTCATCAACCTTTTCTTCCCCACGAAACTTCAAACACCGTGTTTTCTCTACCTCCTCGATCGGTATACCCAAAAGAAAAGAACAAGTCTTCAGATTTGATTTCATCAACTTTTCGTGCTCTTTCCAGGCTAGTCTGACCGAGATTGGGGCCAGAAAAATCCAGACAAAATCACATATATATGTACCTATATATATATATTTCTTTATTTAAAAAGAATATGTACCTATATATGTATATACAGTTATACACGTTAACAACACGCATATTATAAATAAATCAATATTGTTTAACCAACTTTGATTACGAGAAATGAAACACTGATATTAATTGTATATCAAACACATCGGGCCAGGGCAATAATATGATTGACTTTTGGAACAGGTTTGATTAAATGCTCAAGCTTTGTATAATCAACTTTAAATGTTTTTTTATCAAAAAAAACTTAAAATGGTTTCGATCGAAAACATATATCACATGATTATCTAAATGAAGAGTGTGCAGATTATAATAGAGGCTGATTTGTTTGAGATTTCAAAACTTGGACTTCTTAGACGTAAGAGTTACACAATTATTGGATTTTTCTATGTGCTGGATACTATAACGACTATGGCAATATCAAAAACTCGTGCAGTGCCAACAAGAAGGAAGGTAGTCCGGTAAAAGCTAGGGCAAACGGATGTTATAATATAGAGAAAATACTCAAAATGATACATGAAATATCGTGAAAAGTATTTTTTGGTACCTATAAATTTTTGTTATCCAAAATAGTACCTGAATTATTGTACCGTTACCCAATATGGTACCTCCGTTAGTTTATCCGTTAAATTGATAATGTGACATGTATTTAGAAGGACAAAATGGTCTATACACAATTTTTTTATTTCATATCTCTTTTCCTTCAAAATTCACACAAATTCACCAAATTGATTGAAAAATTGTTGGACTTGATAAATCATACCTATATTATTTGCAAATTTATTTACAATATGTTTTATGAAATTTGTAATTTTAAGAGGAAAATCAACTCTTGTATCACAAAACATAACACAAGTTTTAGTATATAAATTTGTTTAGCAATAATAACAAAATTAATTTTAAAATTATTGTTTTTCCTATTACTTACAGTAAAACCTCTACAAATTAATAGTCTCAGGATTGATAAAATTTATTAATTTAGCGATATATTAATATATTAATAAATTAATAATCTATTAATTTATTAATTAATTTATAACTTATTATATAATAAATATTTTGTTTCATTTTGTCGAAGAAAAAAGTTTTTACTTACATTGTTTAATATATTACGTATACCTTATTAAATATACTATTTTTTATGTATAACATTGTTCAAAATATTATATTGTTTGGTGATGATTATATTAATTATTTTTTTTAATAAAATCCTCATAAATTTAAAATTTATTATATAAATTATGACGCTAATAATTTATATATTTGATGGGGTCTAGCTAAATAAATTCTCGAACTTCCATTATTTTGTAAATTTAGTGAATTATTAATTTGACACGTTGGCTCCGAGTTGAGACCGGAAAAAAGTTTTATTTTAGCGAGGTTATTATTTAATCGGGTATTATTTAAGGAGGTTTTACTATATTTGGTAAAAAAAAACTCTAAATACATGCCACATCATCAATTTAACGGAGAAACTAACAGATGTATCATATTGGGTAATGGTGCAATAGTTCAGGTACCATTTCGGATAACAAAAATTCATAGGTACCAGAAAATACCTTTCACGATACTTCAGGTATCATTTTAGGTTTTTTCTCTATAATATATGGGGTTTTCTGTTTGGTTGTTGGTTAGTCATCACAGACTCGATTGCTTCAACTTGGGAGGGTTGGTTGTAAGCAGGGGCAGATCCTTTCATAAGGTTACAGATGCTCAAGCGTCCCCAAGCCAATAAGAAAACTATATTAATATTTTTTAATTGGAGCATTCCCTACTCTCTCTCACACTCAATTCCCCCACCAACATCTACACATACACCCACCCACACCTAATATTCTCCCACAGCAACCTCTCCAATCTCACACGGATGACTTTTTTTTTCCTTTTCTTCGTCTTCTTCCGTCTCTTTGTCTTCTTTCCCTTTCTTTTTTCCCAAAATTAAATCTCTAACCCTAAAAACTAAAGCCTAATTCTTAAATTAGAGTGATTGATCGCACTTGGGATTGAGCTCACTCTACCATTCCACCAGGAAGTTATGTGTGGTCTCCACTTCTCCATCGAGCACGGGATGTCATGATCGAATTGAGGATTTTCCCATTTGAGATTTATGGCTTTTTACGTTTGCTTTCCATTCACCCTCGGTTACATATGTTTGGAGGTATTTTGATGCAGATAATGTAAAACAATCAGTTCAAAAGTGTGAATCATAGAGTACTTTGTGTACATTGGTTGAATCCCATCTTTTGTGTAAATTGTCAAAAAAATATTTTTTTGCCTTCGGCCAAATTTTAAACCATCCCTAAATTACAATTCTAGATCTGCCACTAGTTCCAAGCATCCCCTAAACACCCATCCAGGATCCGTCACTGGCTGCAAGGACTAAAATTTATGCGAGACTGAAAATATCGAGAGTCCAAAAAATATACATTTTGACGGAAAATTCAGGAAAAATTTTAATGAAATTTTGAAAAATGCTTATTTGATCAATTATCTACTATATGTCATAAGAAAAATTATTATAAAACTATAAGTTTATAATGAGTTGTAGTAATTTGAGGTGAAATAATCGTCGAAAATTATTAAAAATCTACTTAATATATATTTTTTATGGCTGAGAACTCAAATGGAGGTTAGGTTATCACGCCTTATTCATATGATACATTAAATATGAAATTACATGAGTGATTTAGAACTACATATGGGATCTATGAGGTATAAAATTTTCACAATCTTCATCATGTCCATGAGTAGAGCCCTACGTATATTTTCACTCTCTTTTATAATTTTGCATGTACTGGTTTATATGCCAACCATAAAGGTGGTGGGTCATTGACTGTGGGTTGTGGTACTGGTAGTTTCCGTTCGGATCAAGCATTTCTTAACTTTGACCATAACCATAGCTTTGTGAAGATTATAATGAGGTGAACCAGGTTCGATTCCCCTCAACAATAATTTGTTTTTTTTCAATTTTAGGTGAATGTTGAGACATGAAATCCAATATATATTAAAAAGAGTCATATATAACAACAAGTTGGTGTAGTAGAGTTGACTACAACTTTGTTCTTGTAAAGGATGGATCAAATGTTCAATTATTCTAACCAGCTATTTTTTATTTTATTTGAAGTTGGTCTGACATATGACGATATTATGAAAATATAGAAAAATTAAAAAAATCCGGATATATTGGAAAATTCTGAAAAATTCCATCAAAAAATACTTGGTGTGTAAAATATATGTTTATACGCCGAAAAATATAAAATTTCACGGAAATATCGAGGAAAGTATTTATATTTCAATCGTTGGTTGGGTGACATGAACCCTAATCAGATGATGAGGTTGGTTGGATATTATAAGGAAAAGCACATGCGACTATAATAATGAGTATACATGGCATCAATAGAGCAAGTAACACAAGTGTAACGTTGGTGTTGTTTTTTCTTTTTTATCCTCTACTGAAACGGAAAATTCAAACACAACATCACCGACAATCAAATTTCATAGCGGAAACCCATTTGTGAAATACTCTCGATTTATTTTAACTCGACTCAATCATCATGAGATTGGCCGGAGAGAGTCGGCGACAAAATTTGTTTATGGATATGCATGCTTGAAGCGTGAATAATTTGTCTTTTTCTCGTGGAAGTTGTTGACTCTCTTGTTGAATTTGTAAGTGTAAATTTTAATGTTTCATAAGTTTTAGATATTTCAAGATTAATTGCATGATTCCAAATGGAGAATAACCCACACATGTACGCATCAACTAATTTTTTCGATCATATATCAGTAACAATATTTATATTCATTATTAAAATTAAAATACTGATGCAGGATAAAATAATTGTGTCTTTATTGAATGATATGTGGACCTATATATATGCATTACAAAATAATATTCTCGTAGGATTAAGAGTCTTAATCTATTACAGAGATACTAATCTATCTCTAATATGAAACCTAATAAGGTTAAGACACACACAATGGTATAATAGTAATTATCCCGGAACATTCCCCCTTGTGTCGCATGCCTAGGTTGCATGGCGCACAACGTTGCCTCGGTAAAAACTTTATCAAGCAAAATAAAAACCTCTTGGGTAAAACAAAAGCTTGATCGAAGGGAAAAAGAGCACAACGCACCAACTACTTAATGATCTTAACATGTGATGTAGACTCCTCCTGAAGTCTACTAAACTCTAAAGTTCTAATAAACAACGCATGTCAATGCTCTTCACATGTTTCACAAAAGTAGATTTAGGCAAAGACTTAGTGAACAAATCCGTAACATTGGATTTTAAACTCACTTGATTGATTTGAACATTCAAGAACTTCTGTTGTTGAACGTTGTAGGAGGCAATGCCTCTTACCAAATACTCTAGAGAAAAAGCCATCATGTGTCCTTTTTTTTAAGGAAACCATTGGGTTTTTATAAAAATGAAATCAATGCCAGAATAACCATTTATGTCCATCCACTACCATCTACAGATAGACAAGAAGTTGTGAAATACACTCATGACGGTACATAACATATGTCTACTAATTCAACATGAAGTTTAACTTATTCAAACATGCATATTCAATAACTAATCTAGCATAAAACTAAATAGTATAGGAATAGGTAACAACAATATTAAACTAAACAAGTTGAAAACTACCAGCCTAGATACTCAGACCCAGACCAAGCAAGAACCAATCTTTTCATCACCGAGCCCAAACCTAGGCCCAAAAGCCCAGACCCAGACTCATCCTTGTGCAGCCCAAGAGCCTAGATCTTCTTGGTTGCCGACATCAGCCGATCCGACGTCACCCCCCCCCCCCCCGACGACCTTCATCATTGGTGACTAACCAACAACCTGCAGTATCGCTGGTACCCCTTCAACCCGTTGTCGATCCATCAACGCCATAGAGATCCACAACCAGATTCTACACCGACTAGGATCCAAACTCTCTCGAGGCCAGTTCCTGATTAGATCTCCGACATACTGAAAAATTGTCAACCCTTATCTATGCAAACTTGGAATTGCACGGTCGAGAAAGCACAAGGCCCACCGCCGGCTTATCAAGCACCATGGACAAAGCCACCACAACCTCACGATCAACACCGAAAATCCTCTAGTAACTCGTCTATTACTCATCATCTCAATGATGTCACAATTAATTCAGTGTCAACTAAGAGTATAGAAATGCATTAATATTTGCATGATGCACTCGGCTAGGAGAAGCATATTAGTAAGAGGATAGCAAGAATATGGGCACACGCGAATAGAAAAAAAATTTAAAGCAAATACCATGCCGATTTTCCAACCAGAATTTATTATCATACCACATAAAATTTATAGACCCTTGCTCCTTTTTAGAACTAGGTATCACAAATTCAAGTGTAACTGGTCATTCTGGTACACCAAACAGTGTATAGTGACAAACCATATCAAATTCTTCCATACCATATCCCCGTATCAAATTCTGTCATTACTCTTAGTCGGATAATTTGAATAATATGTGGGTTGAAAAAAGAAATAAAAAGAAAAAAGGACAAAGAAGCTGCACTGAATAAGATTATTACATAGTAGAGAGAGCCGCACCCACATATTTAACTTTACATAAATAAAAATAGATAGCCTATAATTAAGGCTAATAAAAAAGGCCCAAAGGAAAATACATCATTGCTGAACTGGACAGCAGCTAGAAATGACACAAAAAAATAATATTAAGAAAATAGGGAAAACAAATTAATCTAAATTAAAAGATATTAAATAAAAAAGGATAAAAAATTTCATAAAACACAGCCTTTAGTTTAGCCTTTACTTTGTATCCTCTCCTAATTAGCTTTGCTTATAAACCTCCCTCACTTCCCCCATCCATACTCTGTCTCACATTCCAACTCAACTTCTTCCTCCGCCTCCTCCAACATTCAACCCAATATGGTTGAGACCCATCATCAGAATTCCCAAGATCACCATTACCCACTTTGATATTTCCCAATTGGGTTTGTGCCTCTCTTCTTCGCATCAGAAAATCCCAGACATGATTCTCTTCCACCCATTGTTTCTTCTAGTTTTGGCAGTGTGTATATTCGTAGCGATTCGTGTGCTTTTGTATAGAACCGGGTTGGTTTTCATTGTCAAGAAATGCTGGCGGGCGGTGGAGGACTGCTTCCATGTCTACCAGTCGTTCAAGGTCCCTGAATTCAACGAGAGTATGCAGGAGAATCACCTCTACAGCAAAGTCTCCGACTATCTCAACTCGCTGACTTCAATTGAAGACTCGGATAATACCAATCTCGTCACCGGAAAAAAGCCCAATGAGATTGTACTCCAGTTGGACCCTAACCAGACCATCGAGGACGACTTCTTAAGGGCCAAGGTGACGTGGCGGAGCGAGGGGAGTAATGGATGCCGGAATTTGGTGCTGAGAGTTCGGAGGGCGGATAAGCGGAGGATTCTACGGCCTTATTTGCAGCACATCCACGTCGTCGCGGATGAGCTGGAGCAGCGCAAGCGTGATTTACGGCTTTATATGAACGTGGACGGCTCCAAAGCGAGGTGGAGGCGCGTGCCGTTCACGCACCCGTCGACGCTGGAGACGATTTCGATGGAGGCCGATCTGAAGTCGAAGATAAGGTCCGATTTGGAGTCGTTTCTGAAAGCGAAGCAGTACTACAACCGGCTCGGCCGCGTCTGGAAGAGGAGCTTCCTCCTCTACGGGCCCTCCGGCACCGGAAAGTCCAGCTTCGTCGCCGCCATGGCCAATTTCCTAAGCTACGACGTCTACGATCTCGACCTCTCCAAAGTCAAAGACGACTCCGAGTTGAAGATGCTTCTCCTCCAGACCACGACCAAGTCCGTCATCCTCATCGAGGACCTGGACCGGTTCTTCGCCGAGAAATCGACGGCGGTGAGCTTCTCCGGCGTGTCGAACTTCATGGACGGCTTGCTAAACTCGTGCTGCGCCGAGGAGAGAGTCATGGTTTTCACGATGAATTCCAAAGACCAGGTCGACCCGAATTTCTTGCGGCCGGGTCGGATCGACGTCCACATTCACTTTCCGTTATGTGACTTCACGGCGTTTCGGAACTTGGCGACGAGCTATTTAGGGGTGAAGGAGCACAAACTGTTTCCTCAGGTGGAGGAGATTTTCCAATCCGGGTCGAGTTTGAGTCCGGCGGAGATCGGCGAGCTAATGATCGCTAACCGCAACTCGCCGAGCCGCGCGATTAAGTCGGTCATCACGGCGTTGCAAACCGACGGCGATGGGAGGGGAGTGGGGAAGATCGGACGGCCGCCGAGGGGATTTGAAACCGGGTCGAGAAAGTCCGGGGACGAGTCGGGTGAACCCGGAGTTATGTTTGGGGATGGTGTGAATAAGGTTAGGGACTTTAGGAAGCTTTACGGGTTCTTGAGGATGAGAAGCAGCAATAATTCTCAGTCGTTGGATGCGGATTCGGAGCGGTCAGCTGGCTAAAGGGTTTGATCTGACGGCTGGGAATTTGAAATCTTTGGTGGGGCCATGTCAGGTAGAAATGATCAAGGTTGACGTGGTAGATGCGCAGTGGAAGTGGCATGGGCTATGGTGGGGTGGAGGAACACATAGAATCAAGTATAGGTTTAGAAATGCAAAAAATACAAGCATTTTTATAATTAATTTTAATACAAGCAAAAACCAAAACCCATTTTGGGGGGGGGGGGGGGGGGGGGGGGGGTGGATTTGATATTTGTTTAGTTGGATTTGATGCTTTTGTATATAGGTGCTCAATTGTTGACAATTGGAATATGATTCTATCTTGTTCTTCTTTTTCTCACTTTCCTTTCCATTTGGCATACAATTTGGGAGTGTAAATTGTATTGTTAGGTATTTAGGAGTTATAAGGCGGATGATAGACTATTGAGTGTACAATGTATGGTTTTTCTGAAGGAATTTGAGAAGAAGCAAGACACATGATTGTCTTGTTTGGGGTGGTGGTTGGTTCACTTGGTTGTTAGATTACTTGTTTAAAAATTTGAAATTGGATTTTTATTGTGATTTCATCACATGATGAACTATGATAGTTTTTTGAATCATCCACAAATGACCAATGCAAGAGTTGGTTTCAAAATTTTCTATTTTCTGCCCAAGTTATCATCAAACAACAATAGTCATATATTTTTATCCATTGGCTTTACGGGAAGATAACTTAGATATTTTTGTCACGGCTGTTGGAGTACTTCCACTCATCTAAATGAAAATCGTGTGCAAAATGACATTGTAGCTTATATGCAATGTCATGCAACTAATCTTTATGAAACTATTAAGTTGTGCGTAGGTTCTAATGATTTATGTCAATCTTAGTAAATTATATGCCTTTTCATTTCAAGATTCAAAAAGTTGGAGAGAGTGAGTGACACATGATTTTTTAGAATAGTGGATGACACTTGCACATGCGAGTAACTTATATTCTAATGATGGCTACATGCATATCAACATTCGTAAACCCTACCTCGGACCAAGAAGTGTTATTCGAATTCATTTACATTAAACCAACCGATATGTGACCAAGTAAATGTCTAATAGAAAAAATACGAGGTAATGAAATTGACAGATAAACAGAGAAAAAAATCATAATTAGTCAGATTCTCGCTCCATAGAATTCAAAGTTAATATTATTTCCGAAAATAAATTTTGGCCTAAAATTTGATCCAAACTCCAAATCCAAAGAGAAAAGGAAAAATCGAATGGACCTACTGCTCATAGCCAAAGAAAGTAACAAAAAACAAGCTCTCGATCACTCTGTGTTGTGTCACTTGTGTGATGTAGTCACTGTATTTTAGTGCCAATTCAGTGGATTCTTCTTCTTCTTCTTCATTATTTCGTTGCTATAATTAAACCAAGTCTGAGATCCACATCTTTTTTGCAATATCGAGCTCTCAAATCATTGATGGTGATGCATACGATTCTGCTTCCTTTTCATGTCATTTTTGCCTCTTGGCCGTAGAAGAAGCAGAAGCAGAAGAATTTGCCAAAGTTTTAAGGAAGAAAACGAAATTACAATTGGTGACTGAGTGAGCAATATTAGCATCCACAGGTATCTCATAGACTGCAGTTTCACCACATATAAACGTAGCCATTACGCGTTTGCTAGTCAATTCCCCCAGATTGCTATAGCAAATAATGATAAGTTATTCTCCCTTAATTCCAGATTTTCCTAGATCGTTACTTTATTTTTGCTTGGTCATCTTCCAGTAATGCCAAAATTATGCATTGGAATTGATTTGGACAATTGAATGTTGTCAAATTCACTAGGGTCATGTTCGGATGCTTCAATTTACAAAAAACCCAACTATGTTCTGATCGATCTCAATCACTAATTTTATGGTAGTTTCCATATTACAATTAAGACCTGTCTCGTATTCAATATTCGACGGCCTTTTTCTGGGAAGGTAGGTAATGATATGTAGAACCAGTTCGGCAGAAATGCTAAAATGCGAAAATAATGACCAGAAGGATATTACATAACTCTAAATTAAATAACATTCGTGGATACTAATCACCCCGTTTTATTCGCATGCAGTTCCATGCGCACGCATGAACTTGGTCAATTAAGAAATGAGCATGCCAATATATAATTCACTCATGAAATGCTAATTATATACATCAGATAGTCATTTGCAAAGATGCCATGCCATGTTAAATAAAATCTGTCTGATAAAATGGAAGCAGATCCCATCTGATTGTTTCTTAAATTTGTGACATGAATGATAACAAATGTTTATGTTTTGATCGTTAACAGCAATAATTCAACTAATTAACATCAAAATGTGAGGCATCATTATTGTTAAGCACAAGTAGTAGTGAAATATATAATGAACGGTTAAGCTAAGCAAGGGTCACATATAATCCCCACATGATTTTTGTTACTGGGCAAAGTTTTTAATAAGGAAACGAGATAAGCACTATCTTTGGATCGCACACGGGAGAGTGTTTTAGGAATATTCTTATGTGTTTATCCAAACAGTTTGAACTAGTCTAGGTTTAACCTAATCAAATGATTAGTTGATAAAGAGTTGATTCAATTATGGATTCGACAATTTGGTCCTCTAATTCCTGGTTGTAATAAGGGTGTTCTTGATTCTCGATTATTATCTTCCCTTAAAATTTGTCTGAAGCCCCATAAGGCTCTCAAGATACAACTTGTTTTGTGGCATCCTCTTTTTTATTTCTTGGGTTATAGTTAATATTGATGGTCTGACAGAAGATAATCTTAGTCTTGCAGCTTGTGGGAGAGTTTTTTGGGACACGAATGGAGCCTTTTTAGGAAGTTTTTGCCATCTTTTAGGTTGTAAATCTTCTTTATATAATGAGCTTCATGCGGTGATTGTGGCTATTGAAGTTGCTTATTCTAGAGGTTGGTATACTCTGTGATTGGAGAGTGACTATCAATGGTTTAGCGTATTTTACCTCAAAGTCTTTTTCTCCACCATGGAACTTGAGAGTTAGATGACAGAATTGTCTAAGGAAATTCTAACATATGCATTTTTGTAATACGCATATTTTCAGAGAATTGAATGTAGCGGCATATAAGATGGCAAATATAGGTCTTTCAAATGACTCACTTACTTGGTATGCTAGGCTCCGATAGAGTTGCTTAAGTACTTGTAGACTGATTTTTTTTTTTTGCATCCTAAACTATCGCTTTACATTTTAATTATGAGTTGCTTAATTAGAGTCTACGAGTGGTATGTTGATGATAAGGTGAAATGCTTTTCGTTGCCATGTAGTTTCTATTGTGCGGAAGATTAGCTAGGAGTGCAACTTTATGGTTGTAACTTTTTTATTTGATTGGTTTCATTATATGTTAAGGTTTAATATTGTTTCATAATTTCTTTTTATAATTGTCATATTTGGCTTTGTTGCTGATATTGTTTTTGTTCTCCAACTTTTTTGTACCTTTTCTATTAATAAATTTTCATAATACCTAAAAAAAACATGTATATAATCATATAGTACAAAGATGCATGATACCTTCAAATAGAAAATGATCGAGTTGCTTCGAATAATTTTATGGTAGTATGGTACAGGTTTGAGTTGTTATGACTCATGACCTAACTCATGATTGTACTGCTGTTCGATGCCAATTCTGAGAGTGATAGATAGGGCCTGGTCCAACAAATTTCTTCCACTTTGCCAGCATCATACAAATTAATAGAAAGCAATGAATTTTAGACAGGATTGGTTTGTGATGGTGAAATTATTTATAGTATGCTTCCAATTCCTTTTTTTAGTTTGAAATTAGTTCAGACAACATAAGTTCTTGATTATTCAGAAGTCTGTACTATGAATAAGAATCAATACCATGGCTAACATGAAAATCCAAAATTAAACACCCACGTCTATTACAACTAGCTATGTATTATGTTAACAACAAGAATGAAATAGCAGGATATCATAATTTTCACGGTTTGCTTTCATGATTGTATTAGGGTGGTTATCAATTCATGATTTAGTTAGAGTGTCACATAAATTGAAAAATAGCTTCCTAATTCATTATTGATTTTTAGTTTTTTACCACCAATTATCTACACATCAATACATGAGAATGTATAGGCTGAATTAGCCAATTAGGTGATAATGGGAATTAAATGGATGCTAAAATGGTAATTGATCGAATATTTGCAAGGCGAACTTTAAAGCTATCCTGTGTGATAGGAAGTCTTGGCTAGCTTCCACTAAAGTGGTTGACTCCTTGATTGCTACTCATGTAGTTAGTTGTTATATGAACTGTACTTGGGTTGACAATCCCCTTGATGGGATTTTGAATGCCTTAATGGATGTAAGCGCGCTGTTCTAGTTATCAATCAAAAACGACCTTTCATTGAGAAAAAAAAAAAGGTTTCATTATTCATGATCAATAGAGTGAACAACTGAATGAGCAGTAGGTGAAGTGTCTTTATATAACCCAAAACAGTCATGTGGTAAATTAAAACTTTTTGATCAAGCATGATTACAATCGTAAGCAAGTGCTAATCCATACACCTGAACTTAACAAATATAATTGCCTCTTTCTGCGGTTTATATATATTGTCAAGTAATAGGGTAGTGCTTAAGTGCTTAACTACTAGTACTTTCTTTAGCAGTACACTGAAGAATAGTCCTCACCATGAACTGATCTCTCTTAAAATTTCCAAGATAAAAGCACAAATCAGAGTGCAAAGTTATAACATAAAAACATATGCACCAAGCATATCCATATATTGCTCTGTTGATTAGTTCCTTAGTTCTTAGATCAACGTACAAGAGTTGGATCAACAAGAGCAAGCAGACAACTTCTTCATCTCACTGATTTCCAAATCAGACCCGGAAATGACATCAATTTTTTCTCCAGCCCCATCAATTTGTTTTTTCCCATTCCCACATTCCAGAGTTTTCTTAGACGTCACTCTACTGTAAATCTCCTCTAGTACCTTAAAGAATGCACTGTCCACATTGTTGCCGCTGAAGGCTGATGTCTCGGAGAAGAAAAGCTCTTGCTCCTCAGCAAACTCGACTGCATCTTCAGTCGGAACATTCCTCTGATCCCCGAGATCAGCCTTGTTGCCGATCAGCATGATCACGATTGAGCTGTCTGCGTGTGCCCGGAGCTCCTCAACCCACCTAGCCACATGATCGAACGTCGGCCTCTTGGTGATGTCGTACACCAACATCGCCCCGAGTGCACCTCTATAATATGCACTCGTAACAGCTCGATACCTGTAACATAATATGTTGTTATTTTTACCATCTTCTCGATCTCTCAACATCAATGTGTAGTACGTTGTGTACTGTATCTATCACTCTTGCAATTAATTCAATGTATTACTCATTAAGTTTGAGGTTTGTCCTGCGACTCTAATACGTAGTATTGACTATTGAAGTGTCAATGCATTCATACAGTGTACAGTTACTGGTAGTGATGCAGAAAATACAGATCGAGAGTCCTTTGGACCAAACCTCATGTCCTCATAACTATCAGCAACCACTATAAGGAACGTGAATATCTATCATCCATGGCTCTATATATTAAAAGAGAAAGCGAGAAAAATAATATATCATGCTACAAATATCGTCTGTTGCTACTGTGCACCTTAACTACAGTAATTCAGTACAATATCTAAGTCAAATAAAATCAAATGAACAATATCTATCAATATTTCAGCATTCATGTCGGTCATATATAATTATTATATCTTTCGTATGTTTCTATAGCAACATTTATAATTGAAACATATATAGGACTTGCACAAGAGTTTAAATTTTACTAAGTAGTGAATATTGAAAACAAGTGTAGGTGCATGGTGTTACTTCATAAATTTGATCAATACATTAATTCTGTTCATCAAATGAAATACTGGTGTTACTCAGATAGTGCTTGTCATATATCTCATAACGAAGCATATCTTCCGAAAATAATTAATTTGGTCAGCAACTTTGGCTAGCAGAGCATTTCTTTATTAATCACTGATGTGTGAAATTAATTAACAGTAATCTATATACTAGATATGAATCATTAAGATCATTATAGCTCATCATAATCATTTCTAGCTTTCGAAGATCAAAATGAGATAGAGAGCGAGGGATGAATCAAACCTCTCTTGGCCAGCAGTATCCCAGATCTGAGCCTTGATGAGTTTCCCTTTAATAGTTACAGTCCTGGTCTGAAACTCAACCCCAATAGTGGACTTGGAGTCAAAGCAGAACTCATTCTTAGTAAACCTCGACAGTATCTGAGACTTCCCGACAGCCGAGTCTCCAATAACCACCACCTTGAACACATAATCTATTTTCTCATAAACATGATGGCCATTGCTGAGATGCTCCTTCTGATACCTCTCAGCTTCAATGCCATTCATTTCCCGGTTCATTTTGAAACTGGACCCGAAAATGGACGTGTCTCTTTTGGCTTATGAGGTTAATTAGTGGGAGAGTCAGTAAGGGAAAGAGGAAAAGAAGGTTGAAGACAAGACAGGGTTGAAGAGAGGAGTGGAAGAAAGAGGGCATCTAACAATAATGAAATTTGTTCCAGGTCCTTGTCTGCTCTTTCTAATGGTTTGTAGAATAGTGAAAATGCCATGCATTATTTAACGTTGAATAGTGTAGAATAATTGTTAGGGCAAGCAGTGTCAGTCAAAAGCTCTGTGTTTTTGATCCCACTTGGGATTTGGGGAATTATTGAAGGGTTTGATCCAGTTAAGCAGGATTTATGTATTTATGTCTTTAGACTAAGTGGCTTAATCCAGGGCATTTGCCACTAATGTTACCAATAAAGTTGATAAAGCAAAGTGGGTTTGTCCTAGATGATGATTGATGAATCAACTCAGATGAAGCCGGCGTAGTTTGAGTGAAATTGGTTATCTTTGTGTTAAGTAATTTGATTAGTTTAAAAAGACTAAATATGTGGACTATTTAGATAGAACGTTCAGATATACAAGACATTAGTCTCAACGGACTATATTATATGCCATTCGATCTATCGAGATCAATTCTATGCAGATTAAAAGCTAGTTAATTGATTAACTTCTTATATATGACCTGTATATATGATACGTACAAGACTCAATTACAATGCTATCTCTACCAAATTGTTTAGCATCATAATCTTTCTGTCACTGAAGATTTCAAAGTTGTATTATTAGATCTCTACTTATGACCTTCTTCGAATTATTGGATGATTATACCTGGCTATATATGCATGCATTGAGGGATATGGCCCCATACAGCAAAACAAATACATGGAACAACTTTTATGTTGCCCACTTTTGTCTGGGAAATACTACAATGGGTAATCTTTAAGTGTGATGTTAATCGGCACCGACAGTGTTTGGTGCAGCTACAGTCGGAAGAAAATAGTAATGGTGATGATGGCAGAGAAGACATCAAGGAATATAGAAGTCGAGGAGAAGGAACACAACTGGTGCTGATGGTTATGGCTACATAAGGAATGGTTATGAGGTCAGAGCTTACAATATTGTATGTCAATTTTGGCAAGGCCTACAGAGGTAACGTGGTAGAGACAGTCTTAAATAGCTACACATTCGTTATGCACTGGTTCAGGGCCGGCCCTTAGATTTTCGGGGCTTTTTCGACGAGAAAAATTGGGGCTCCTTGTTAAAAAAAATTGAAACAACAAAACATAGCAATAAAACTTTCAATAATAATAAAATGCTATAATGTTTGAAACAAAAATATAAAAATTACAAATATTAGTATCTTTTACTCAAAAATTGCCCTTCTTGCGTGAACATTCTTTAGCGCCTCCCTCCTCTGAATCTCTTTTCTTTTTTTAGCCCCATAAGGATACTTCCTGATTGGAGCCATATAGCACCCTGCAAAATATAACAAAATTGTTGTCATAATCTGATAAAACCATAGAAAACATATAATAATGTTCAATTTGTATCATGAGCATGACCTCGCCACCATGTTTTTTATTCCAAAAACTAGGAATCTCATACAATATAAATTTCTTGATGGCCATAAAGTACAATATGGTATACACAAGAAGAGATGCAATATGAATACATGGAAAATCTACCATAACTAACAACTTCACTCTATAAACAAAACAGCCAATTAAAACTAAGTTTCATCAAGCCAAGCACGCAATAATCTCTTGCAAATTGTTTTCCTTACAATCTATTCAATCATTTAGAGTTCTAGACATTTCTACATCCTATATGAATTAAAAATTGGCGAATTCTTTTCCATTCACCGGAAGATTGCTTCGGAAAAAACCAAATGAGCCAGAAATCCAAACACTGATGGAATCTATCAATCTAATATCTAACCTCAGATCTGTATCGAAAAGCACACATACATCTTCAATTTTACCAAACACCACATATTCTCAATCTTTCTTCATACTTTCTCCAAACAAAAGCATATACAAAATTGAAAAGAATTGAAAGGGAAGACCAGTAACGTACCGGAGAGAGATTGGCTCAAGGGCTGGCGGTGTTGAGAATCTTCGAGAAGTCCCGGAGCTGTGACGACAATTTTTTTACATAGGAGAGAATCAGAGAAAAAGAGGAAGATAGAAAGTCAGAAAACTGAAAAGGATAGAAGAACGTGGCCTCCTTCTTTCATGACCAAGTTTTTTTTTACTATGTGTATATGATTAGTTTTGGGGGCCCTTAAAATTAGGGACTCAAAACTGGTGCTTTAGTGACTTTAGTCCGAGACCGGCCCTGCACTGGTTCATAGATCGGTCATGGCATGCAAGCATGTCTTTGAAGTTTGATTTGGAAGTTAGAATAGATCAAAGAGAGGAGAGAATGATGCAAAACTAGGTTTCAACTTTCAACCGGGATCTAGTAAAAGGAACTCTTAATGGGCATATATATCAAGTCTTGATGAGCTATCTTGACTTCCCCTTCTAGCCTTTTTTGCAATACTTCAATATTCGCCTACAACTTAAAAATGAATTATCATATATCCATATCACCATATGAAAAGAAAGTAATGCTAAGTGCACAAATTTATAGTATTCAGCTGCATTCTATCTATTGTGACGATATATGTGACCAAAAGTTTCCTATCATAAAACATTTATTATTAAATGACATGTGTGTGTCACATTAATTGTCACAAGATGAGATACATGTGATACTCAAAAAGGGATTCACTAAGCATTATTTCATTGAAAAGAGTAATACTACATTAATTATGGTATCACTAGTTCACTACCTCATACATCTCATCTTTTTTTGAACCGAATAAAAGAGTTGGGATCAGATGGTTAAGATGAGGATGCCCAATTATCGTAACCAGGCGTGGGCGGACATCCATCTCGCAAAATGCGATATTGACCATTCATTACATCATGTTTCTGCCTGAATGATCATATCATCTAATTTGGTAGAAAGTCTACCTATTACAAAATTGGAAGACGATTGTATGCACCACGGTGCTTGAGTACCATCTAATATTTTAACCAAATCTAGGCAATCCCAACCATCAATCTATGAAGACTTTTCACAGCCATCAGATTGTTTTCTTTACTAAAGAATGCCATCAGTTTGTTTAACGGTCAAACCTACGTTGACATTTGTTTTTTTTATATAATAGATATAAGTCACATGACCATGCCTATCACAACTGAAAACCACTCGAATTCGAATTATCTGTTCCATTCAGACCGCCAATACTGGCTACTCTAACATAGAAGCAGGATTACATCTTATTCAAATAAGAAAAAACTACCCGGATACTTCCGTTTCAATGCATCACTTGCTTACTGCAGTTCCTTAAGGAAGTCTTCATTATCAACCAAGACAGTTTTCCAACCATCTGGGTCCAGGAAAGAGGTAATCTTGGTGTTGAGTCCTGTCATTGGTCCAGGCTGTCTTGTTATCTTTTCTCCAAGCTCTTTTGTAACCAAGTCGATAACCTCAGCACTTTTGTATACATCATCAGTGCCAACAACAATCTGTGCATACGCGTTCCCCTTGGTATATTCGGTCACCCCATAGTTATAAGTCAGCTCCAAAATAGTTGTCTTGTCTTCAGCATATCCTAGGATAGCTTTGGTGTACTTGTACTCAGGCCTCTCATAGAAGCTGATGGAGCGATCGAGATCACCAACACGAAGCATGATCTGACAAAGTGGCTCAGGAGTTTCAGACCTCTGAATAAGTTCAAATGTATAACCGTCAGGATCCTTCACAAACGCAATCACACTGTTGCCACCTTTCACCGGACCAGGCTCCCTCGTCACATTCCCTCGTTTCGCCCTATTATCCTCCACCAATTTATACACATCGGGAGTCGCGATTGCGAAGTGCCCGAAGCCGGTGCCGATATCATAGGAGGTGACTCCATAATTGTAAGTAAGCTCTACTACGAAGTTGGTCTCCTCCGGACCGAAGCCGAGGAAAGCGTTGGAGTATTTCTCCTCCGGAATATCCCTCTGCCTCAGAAGCTTCATCCCCAGAGCCTCAGTGTATAACTTGATGGTGATCTCGAGATCGCCGACGCGGTAGACAGCGTGGAGGAGGCGGCGCTTGTCCTTCTTTGGCCATTCGAACTGCTGCCTTTGCCGCCGACGCCGTCCGATCATCGTTCTTCTCTCTACACCCAGACGAACTGCCGCGCCTTTGCCGCCGACGCCGTCCGGCCACTCTAGGCCACACAACCACCATGATTTAATTCCTCTCTTTTTCCTCTTTAAAACCCATGCATGATTTAAGCAAGTTTCAGAAAAACTTATTTAGATGCAGATTAGAAGATTCCAAATTCTCGGGGACGAATCGAAATTCTGGCGACCTTCTTCCACCCTTCTTGGTAATCTCTTGACCATCCTTTTGGATTCTGGATCTTTTTCCTCTTTAATTACTCAAATCAGAGTGCTAATCTAGGTTTTTCTCTTTTTGTTCTTCATCACCACCGCACTTCGGTCGTTAGTTCCTTTTCCTCTCGGCTAGATTTCGGGCATTGATTTTTCTATATCCTCTGCCGGAGCACAAACGGTCGTCGCCTGAAAGGGGTGAGTGGGTGACGAACTGGCGATAAGATGATGGAGCAGAGATGAGTTTGAAGCCATGGGTTCCATTGGGGAATGTTTAGGTCTGGGTTTACGGTGACTGACGGAGAATTTTAAAGAGTCACGTGCATGAACACGTGCTGCTAGTGCTCAAACACCGCTGAAGCACGAAATACATTCTCTACAAAATTTCATCAAATGATGTGTTTGTGTTACATCAGCTACCACATAAAGTGAGAGATGCAATTATCACTTAAAATAATCGTAAAACATTCTATGTTAAAAGGTCTTAAAAATGAATAATTTCAATTTTTGAATTACATTGCATGGTAGCTAGAGAAAGTGAAAATCTACGCTTTTTACTCCCCTCGATTTTCCTTAACAATCAGGTAATGTGTACATTTCTCTTATCAAATTGAATCTTTTTTTATTAAAAAAAATTTGAATCTTTTTCTGTTTTGAACAAAGCCATCAAGGCTACTAAAGTTGTAAACTTGTAATACTTCTAAATTACAATTACACATGGTTTAATTATGGGCCTTTTCATAACTTATGCTTACGTTTGAAGCACAATGTTACACATACCACTCCTTTTAACCAGAAATATTTTTTTTGGCTTCCAACGGTAACAGACCAGACTCCAATTTGTCACTCAGTGGCTGAAAACTGAAGCCAGAGCTCAACTCTATCCTCATCTTCCTTGTTCCTCCATGGAAACACTCTCGAGCTCTATCTCAACTCTCAAAGTCCCAAGCACCCTTCTCTCAACTCCATCTCGTGAAGTCCTCCACCATTTCAAAGCTTCTCACAACACCCACAAACTTCCTCCACAAACCCACCTCCACAAACCCACCACCACCACCACCAAAACCACCTCTTTCACTCAAAAGCCTCTAACTTTATCAACACCCTCATTCTCAATCCCCACCACCCTCTTCTCAGCTCCAACTCTCCACAGTAACCCAGCTTCTGGGTATGCAGCTGCTCTTTTGGACATTGCTCAGTGCAACAGGAACCTTGATTTGGTTCACAAGGATGTGAAGAGGTTCTTGTTGTTGCTCCACAACAAGCAGGTTGAAGCAGTTTTGGGAAGCCCATTTGTGGGGTTGGAGGAGAAGGGCCAAGTGATGAAGCTGGTGGCCCAGAAGGGGAAGTTCAACAAGCACTTGGTGAGCTTGGTGAAGATGTTGGTTGGGAAAAGTAAAGTTGGGAAAAGTAAAGTTGGGAAAAGTAAAGTTGGGAAAAGTAAAGTTGGGATTGTGAAGAATGTGTTGGAGGAGTTTGGGAGGATATATAGTGAGCTATCCGGGGCTAATCAAGGATTGCTAATAGGGATGTGAAGGTCGAGGTAAGGAGTTTGGTTTATCATGAATCTTAAACTTGTTGGTTATATTTAGTTTGCTGTATTATAATACCACAAGCAATTATAAAGATTGCAATCTGCAATCTCGAAAGAGAATGTAAAAGGAAATAGTGCTTTGTAATTGACAAGTTTCTAAATTGAAGTTAAAATCTTGAGCATATATACTGCTTCATCTGTTTAGTTTAATGACATTTTTTCTTTATCCGCTAGTTTAGATTGAACTCTAGTTGAACTTTATATATATCGTGGGAAATTTGTTGTATGCCGTGGTATCATACAAATTACTGAAAGAAAAAATGATAACAGGGAAATCAACTGTCATTATGTCAGGTACTTTGTATATTGATTCCAATTGACCGATTACATTCCCCAACTCTTGCACTAAATGGTTTAAATTCTAAGACCTCTGTATCTTCCCACTAAAATAAATTCCACTTACCTAAGCATTCTTCTGAATCTGCCAGAATAAAGCATACGCCCAGCTATTACTGTTTTTCAACTTTCTTTTACTTTTTTAAGAGGTTAAGTATTCATAATTTTTTCTTTGGTTCAATTACTATCAATCTAAAAATGGTTGGAGTAGAAAAGAGTCATGCAATCGGGATTGATCTGGGGACAACCTACTCATGCGTGGCTGTGTGGCAGTACGACCATGTAGAAATTATAGTGAATGATCAAGGTAACGGGATTACTCCATCTCTGGTTGCTTTCACTGATACTGAGCGCTTCATTGGTGATCCGGCATTAAACCAGATCATCAGGAACCCCACCAACAGACCAACTCCATCTATGGTATGTTCATCTTTCAACTAGTGCTTTGACTTTCGAGTGCGTAATAGTTTTAGACTTTTAGTATTTTTAGGATGTTGGTGATTAATATGTAGTGTGAGTAATCTAATATAGAACAGCTAATATCTGTGAAGTGTTGTACATAAGTTTCTTTAGTTACCAAAATTATATCATTGAATGAAACATGAACCTTCATTCTGTGTGAACAGGACTTGTATGAATGAGCATATTGTGTGCATGCAAGGTATATCATATTGTATTTGCTTTCTGAAGAATATGATCGGTTAGAGCTGTATCTGAAGAAGAGATAAAATGCTTACGATATATGGAGATTCAAATCTTTAAAACTTCGTCCTATCACTCATATGTAAGAAGATGCTGCAATATTTAAAAGAAATTTATATACTTCTCTTGTAAGTACGCGCCTTCATATCAATTAATTAAAAGCTTTATCAAATAAGCTTAAAGCAAACTGAAGTTCTACAAGATGTAGATCAAGTCAAATGGATCTCTTGAAAAGTTCTCACTTCTCTGTTCAATTTCTCGTTTTTATGATCTAATGCATTTAAAGGATGTGTATGACACGTGCTATTTCCATGTCTGTGAATTTTATTTTTAAGGAACCTGTATTACGGTATTTATAGTTGTTTTCTAACATGCACTGGTAAACATGAATGATTTATGCATGTATCTTATTGGTATGTACTTTGCAGATGCAAAAAGATTAATTGGTAGGAGATTCAGTGATGAAACTGTCCAAAATGACTTGAAACTCTGGCCATTCAGGGTCATTGATGAACCTGGTGACAAGCCAATGATTGTGGTTACCCACAAAGGCCAAGAGAAACAAATTGCTGCTGAAGAAGTTTCATCTATGCTTCTTGAAAAGATGAGGGAAATTGCTGAGGCATTCCTCGGCTCAACTGTGAAGAATACAGTGGTCACTGTCCCTGCTTACTTCAGTGATGCACAACGTCAAGCTACGAAGAGAGCTGGTGCTGCTGCTGGCCTAAATGTCATATGTATAATTAATGAACCAACTGCTGCAGCCATTGCTTATGGAATTGACATGAGGGTAGGATGGTATAGCCAAAGAAATGTGATGGTTTTGACTTGGGTGGTGGAACTTTAGATGTGTCACTACTTACCATAGGGGATGGTGTCTTTGAAGTGAAGGCCACTGCTGGAGACACTCACCTTGGCGGTGGAGACTTTGACAACATAATAGTCAACTTTTGTGTAGAACAATTTAAGAGGAAGCATGATCTGGATGTGAGTGGAAACTCGAGAGCTCTGAGGAGGTTCAAAAATGCTTGTGAGAAGGCAAAGAGGAGACTTTCTTATGCATTTGAGACCGACATTGAAATTGACTGTTTGGATCAGGGTATTGATTTCTGTACCACTTTCCAAATTCGAACAATTGAACATGGATTTCTTCAACAAGTGTATGGAGCCTGTGGAGAAATGTTTAAGGGATGCTAACATGACGTAGGGGGTGTCCATGGTGTTGTTCTTTCGGGCGGCTCTTCTAGAATTCCCAAGGTGCAGGAACTTTTGCAGAAATTATTCAAGGGGAAGGATCTGTGCAAGGGAATCAATCCGGATGAGGCTGTGGCATATGGTGCCGCTGTTCAAGCTGCTGTCCTTAGTGGGAATGGGAACATAAAGCTTGAAGACTTCACTCTCTTGGATGTGAGCCCTCTATCATTTGGATTAGCTGTTATGAAATATGGTGGCTCCAAGGAATTGATGGAGGTTGTAATTCCAAGAAACACGAGAGTTCCTCTTATGAAGAAGAGACATGTAATTACATGCATTGACAACCAATTCGCAGCCTGCTTCCGGGTTTATGTAAGCAGTTTCATAACCGGTAATAATGAAAATCAAGGTTTTAGTAGGCTTGTCACACCAATAATAGATGAAAAAAATTGATGACTGATTCATTACGGTACTCTCTTGAGCATTACCCGGCCACTTTGATGTTTTTTATATCCGATAAAACTAATTTTCAATAAAAATAAAATATAATGGAAACGGATGGAATGCGCCTGTTATAACTTTCCGCCTCACATGGCCGTTAACGGAGGAGCAAAATAGTCATTCTATATACACAAAACAACATACTACATCATCTGGTGAAAGTTCTTCTACCACGTGGTTAAAAATATAAGGGTATATAAGACATGTACAGAGTCACTTCATCTACCCCAATGCCCATCTCCTCTTCTCTCTGTGACATTTACAGGCATGAATGACCTATCACAAGCACATCACCCCTACCACCCTCCCAAGCCCTTCCTCTCCTCCACCACCAGTGGCAAATCGTCGACGCCTTCACGTCCCAAATATCCCGCGTGCCCGCGATGGCCTCTCTGACCCCCCCCCCCCCCCATCTCCTCCTTGGCCTTCGCCGACCTCTCCCCTCACCACGTTCTCTCCTTCTTCCTCGATATCCGCAAGGCCTGGGTTTATAGCTCGAGTCATGGACTGATTCATTATATATATCAAACTGAATGGAGGTAGATTAAGCAGATGATGAGACAACTGCATAATTGAACCATTAGTAATGGAACTTTTCGATTCTAGCTGCATACACCTACCTTGGTGTTATGGGATAGCCAATGGAGCAAGCAGTTTGGCAGTGACATCGTTCTTTGTTTCATGACAGTATTCAACGATGACATTTGGTTACAAGGAAACCGTTGCTTGTTTTAATCCTGTCATTACGTATTCGTAGTAGTGCGCAATATGGTGCAGCGATTCTGTTACAAATAAGAAAGAAGGAACACCATACTAATCTGATGGCAAATTTTGTCTGATGAAATGTGTTACATATAATTAATACAGATACCGTCTTTAACATTATAAATACACTAAACTCTCAATACTTATGTCAGTTATGTGAAACACTCGCTTCTAAAAAAAAGTCTGATATTTCTGATTTAGCCGTCGTTCAATTGAAAGTTCATTTCTATTTTTTGTTTTCATATTTCTATAAAAAAAAACCAAACAACACATTTTCCAAATGTCACTCATTCTGCCTTAAATGTTTATATTTATATCAAATTGGGGTGGAAATGTATTGAATAGCGAATACCAGAATTGAGAGTGAGAATTGAGACCACAACAAGTTCCATTTCTCAAAAAAAAAAAAGGAGAAGAAAAATGAAAGTTCCAAGTGATTATGGTTCCTAAACCCTTTTGATAATGCTAATACAATTTTCTCTGTGGAAAAAACACATGATTGACTACTGCCACCCCCAGTGGGCCCTCTAAATAATAAGTTCATACTTTTCAAAGGGGGATGGCATTGTGCTGATTGCAGTAGTTACTTGTCAAAGCTTGGAAGTTGGAACTAATTTACTAGCTAGTTACCTCCACACAAAGATTGGTTCTTGACTCGGTTTGGTTTCAGACTTTCAGTCAACCGGTCCATGTTTTTCTGGCCTTGCTGTAGTTGCTTAAGTGCAAGTCGAGTTCAAATTTGCTTTGAGCAACGAGACCCAGAAACAGAGTTGGTCTCTTTTCAGATTTTACCGCACTATCAAAAACCCTTCTTTTGTTTGTATCTTTTAGTATTTCATACCACAAAAGATCCAGAGTTTCTTAGAAAAGGTCAAGATTTTGGAGTGAGGGAGTCTTTAGTCTCCACTTGGAGAGCAACAGAGTAAAACACAATTTGATTTCCAGATTACAATCTTCCAGAATTACCCAAAAAGGACATCCTTTTGGTCTTGTGTTTGTAATCTTCTATCTGGGTTTTTCTTTGAAGGTCTCTCTCTATGGTGACTTGATTGGGTTGAATAGAGTGGTGGTGTGAGTTTTGATGGGCATGAACTCCTTTCTCAGGTGTGTTATCTTTTTTACCTTCTCCTGTTCAGTTAGTGAAGACTTTTGTGGTTGACTAGATAGGAAAAGGCCTTCTGGGTTGTCTAACAGATATGTGGTAGATGTTTAATGGGGTTGTTTCAAATTGAAATACTGAGGTGAATATTGAAAAGGAATATGAAAAGTGAAAGCATTTGATAGAACTAGGATTCAGTTGTGTTTCCAATGTCTGTTTCAGCTTTCACGTGCATTATATCTGTTAGCTTGGGTTGTTGAAAGTGTTTGGGTCCTGAGAAAATGTTGGGTATATTACACTAATGCTGATTAGTATATAAACAAGGAAAATCCCCCGGATTTTGCCCAGAATGATTTTATGCCTGAGCTTAGTTATAGTCTTCTTCGTGTTTATTATCCAAGGAAACAACCTTTCTTTTGGTCACTGAGTAAACTGAAGGCTAGAGAAGAATATGACAGTTTCACTAGTGATTCCTGTCGTTTTGGTATCTTTAAATGGCGAGTAGGTTTTGGATTAGGGACATTGCTTCCATAGTTCAAACTTCAAAGCCAAGCATTTCCGTTGTTTTGGAGTCGTGTGCTTTTCATTTTTGCCTAGCGCTTCCAAGTAATGGAGTTGGGTCCATCTGTTTACGAGTATATACATTCAACCTAATTTAGTGTAGTATTACCGAGACTAAGCAATGCTGTAATATTCCAGGTTGCACCTGAATGCAGGCCTATGCCGGAAATAATCTGTCTTTGAAAACTATGGTTGATCAAAAGCTTCAAGTTGTTGTCCGACAGCACCACTTCTGCAATTTTTTGCTGCACTCACATAGGAAATGAGGGTCTCACTTCCGAGTTTTAGCTGGTTGCAAAATGTTGACACTAGAAGAAGTTACAAATGTTGCATCTGCTCCGGCTTCAGAAGTAATTTCTCAAACAGTAGAGGCCATTTTTGAAATACTTGCTGCTTCCAGGGATGTCCTTGTTAAGAAGGATACGTTTAAGGAACTTGCAACTTATTTGGAAAGGATGGTCCCCATCTTAAGAGAATTGAGTAAGAATACAGTTTTAAATAGTGAGAGCTTGAACAATGTTCTGGACATCCTTAACCGAGAAATAAGAGCTGCGAAGAAACTGACTATTGAGTGCAGCAAGAGAAACAAAATGTATCTCTTAATGCATTGCCGAACGATAGTTAACCACCTACAGAATACTATGACAGAGATCAGTCGCGCTCTAGCTCTTCTTCCCCTGACCTCTCTAGATCTTTCATCTGGCATAGTTGAAGAAATTGGTAAGGTTCGTGAAAATATGCTTGGAGCTGAGTTCAGGGCAGCTATAGCAGAAGAAGAAATTATGGAAAAAATCGAATCTGGAATCCAGGAGAGGAATATGGATCGTTCTTATGCCAATAGTTTGTTGCTTCTCATTGCAGAGGCAGTTGGAATCCCAACTGAGAGGTCAGCATTGAAGAAGGAACTAGAGGAATTCAGAAGTGAGATAGAAAATGCTCGGCTAAAGAAAGACCAGGCTGAAGCTATACAAATGGAACAGATAATTGCTTTATTAGAAAGAGCTGATGCAGCTTCATCTCCTGAGGAGAAAGAAAGGAAATATTTCACTAAGCGAAGATCGTTGGGCAGTCAACCATTGGAACCACTTCAGTCATTTCATTGTCCAATCACTGGTGATGTTATGGTGGACCCTGTGGAAACTTCTTCAGGACAAACATTTGAGAGAACTGCTATAGAAAAATGGTTAGCTGAAGGTAATAGTTTGTGTCCGCTGACCAGGACTCCAATAGACACTTCAGTTTTACGGCCCAATAAAACTCTGAGGCAATCAATAGAAGAATGGAAGGATAGAAATACCATGATTACGATTGCTTCCATGAAATCAAAACTCAATTCTGAAGACGAGGAGGAAGTGCTCCATTGCCTTAAAGAACTTCTAGATCTTTGTAAACAAAGTGATCTTCATCAGGAATGGGTCATATTGGAGGACTATATACCTATTCTCCTCCAACTTCTTGGTTTAAGAAAACCTGAGATAAGGAATCAAGTTCTCGTCAACCTTTTAACTTTGGTGAAGGACAGTGATGATGCCAAGGTAATACTTTTATTACCTTAACAAATTGCACGCGCATACATACACGTATATCAATATCCTGCATATATATTGTGCAGAGAATGAGCCTTGTGCTGTGGTTTTCTTTTCCTGGATGCCCTCTTTTTGCCTACACAAATGGAAAAAAAAGGAGGTTTATTTTTAGCAATACATCTGATTTCCTCTATGTTCTACTTTATATTATCTGTAACCTGATCTTAATGTTGCAGGAAAGAATGGCCAGAGTTGTCGATGGTATTGAACTTATTGTTCGGTCACTTGGGCGCCGTGTCGAGGAAAGGAAGTTAGCAGTGGCATTACTATTGGAATTGTCAAAGTATGATTCGATTAGAGAAAAAGTTGGGATGGTTCAAGGTTGCATACTCCTGTTAGTTACCATGTCCAACAGTGATGATAATCAAGCTGCTAGAGACGCACGAGATCTGTTGGAGAATCTGTCATTTTCAGACCAAAATGTTATACAAATGGCAAAGGCAAATTATTTTGAGCATTTGCTGCAGCGTCTTTCTACAGGTTCTCTTCATATTTATCCATATTAATTTCTTGTAAAATCGTAAAATAGAATCAAGTTTAGAGTCTTGCTAATTAACCCTACACATTACCTGATATAAAAAAAAAGTACAACTAATTAATCAGTAATCCCACTTTTGAGTTAATGCAATTGACCAATTTTATTAAATTAATAGCTAGTTTAATGATTCCTTGCATGTCAGTATTTAAACTCAATGATATATATCTCTTACAATGGTTTATGAAATCATGAATTTGTTGTATGCTTATAATTTGGAAAAAAGAAAAGAACATAGCCTCAGCATGCAATGATGCTTTCAGTTTGTATGTTTGCTACTATATATATGGAGAAAAGGCTTCATCTCATGGAAATTCTCTGCTACAATGAAAATTCAGGACCAGAAGATGTGAAAGTGGTCATGGCATCTACATTGGCAGACATGGAGTTGACTGACCACAACAAAGAGTCTTTGCTTGAAGGGGGAGTACTGGGTCCACTTCTCGATATGGTCTCACATGGTGACGTTCCAATTAAAGTAGGGGCTGTTAGAGCTCTTAGAAACCTCTCTAGCTTACCAAAAAATGGCTCGCAAATGATTAGAGCAGGTGCAGAACGCCCATTACTTGACCTTCTTTATGATCATAGCTCGTCATTGTCAAGTTTGCGTGAGCATTCAGCGGCCACAATCATGCACCTAGCCAGGTCAGTGGTGTTTCAAGAATCCAGCCAGACACCTGCTTGTTTTTTGGAATCAGAAGAAGACATTTTCAGGCTTGTCTATATGATTAACCTAACGGGGCCTGATGTACAGCACAACATCATTCTCACCTTCCACACTTTGTGCCAATCCCCCTCTGCTATAAGCATCAAGACCAAGTTGATAGAGGTGTGTATTTTATTGAAGAATATACTTTCAATTAAATAAAGTATGTTACCTGCTGACTTAATTACTAGATTATGTTGATGGGATAAATGGAATGCGATGATCATGGGTGGTTAGTTTGATAAGACCTTAAGAGTTGGTGCAAAATGAAAATTGTTGATTGAAATAACTTCCAAGTAATGTTTCCAAATCGTGGCATATGTAGACTCAGATGTGTTGTGTGTTTCTAACGGGGGCATCATTTGGAATAGTCTTTCATCCCATTATAGCTTTACCATGTTGTTGTCAGATGATATTCTCTCTCTCTCTCTCTCTCCCCCTGCTGACAGATACATTATAAAGTGAGGGCCTGTATGAATCCACATTTCAATCATATTATTGCTTGGGATAATGATATTGTTATGATGCTTATTTAATTTACTGTGCTTCTATGTAATCATTATAAAACGTGGTACTGATTTAGTTACTTTTACAGTCCTCAGCTGTGCAAGTGTTGACTCAATTGTTTGAGCACGATAACCCAAATCTAAGAGCAAATGCAGTAAAGCTGTTCTCTTGCTTAATAGAGGGTCACAGTGAAGCCATCAAGATAAGGGAGCATGTGGGTCAGAAATGCATTGAGACTATAGTCAAGATTATCACATCTTCTGGTGATGATGAAGAGATTGCCTCTGCAATGGGTGTTATCTCTAACCTTCCAGAAATCCCCCAGATCACAGAGTGGTTCGTCGATGCTGGGGCACTACCTATCATAGTTAGTTTCATCCAGAATAGCCAGCGGAATGGTCCCTATAAAAATCAGGTGATAGAAAATGCTGTTGGAGCCATTTATCGTTTCACTGTTCCATCAAACTTGGAATGGCAACGGAGTGCAGTTGAAGCTGGCATTATACCCTTATTTGTACAGTTGCTGGTGTCCGGAACCTCCTTGACTAAAACACGTGCAGCCTTATCTCTTTCTCGATTTTCACAGAGTTCACCCAGGTTGAGCAGGTCATTACCTAAGCGCAGAGGACTCTGGTGCTTCTCACCCCCACCAGAAACTGGGTGCCCTGTTCATGGAGGAATTTGTGGCATTGTTTCATCATTTTGCCTTGTGCAGGCTGAAGCGGTGAGACCACTAGTCCGGATGCTTGGGGAACCTGATACTGAAGCTTGTGAGGCTTCTTTAGATGCTTTAGTGACTTTAATTGAAGGTGAGAGACTGCAGAATGGTTGTAAGGTGCTCACAGATGCAGACGCCATTCCTCCTATAATAAAATTTCTTGTTCAGCCCTCCCCTAGTTTGCAGGAGAAGGCTCTACATGCTTTAGAGAGAATGTTCCGGCTGCCAGAGTTTAAACAGAAGTTTGGACAGTTAGCTCAGATGCCTTTAGTTGACTTAACTCAGCGTGGAACTGGTGGTATGAAATCTATGGCAGCCAGAATACTTGCTCATTTGAACGTGCTTCATGATCAGTCTTCTTATTTCTAAAGGGACTTCTTGGTTCACCTGTATGTGTCCAGTGATTTTAAGATGAAGCATAAACTCACTTTGGTGCTTCAACTTGACTAGATATCTAGATGAGGAACTTGCGGGGAAAAACTTAACATGGGAGCCCTCACTGATTCGTGCTAGAAAGTATCTGGTTTTCTGACATTAATTTGACACGAAATCCAGTTTTTCTTGAGTTTTTGACATGGAGTTGTAGCTTCAAGTACCACAAATGGCAATTCAACTTCTACTGGTCTTAGATTAAAAACTGAGTTGTACGACAAGTAGTATTCCGATCGTATGGAGCTTGATTGTGACTGACACAGAGTGGCACAGGATGTTCATTTATGTTGGTGTACATGAAGCTTGATCTGCTCGTTGGTGCAAGCAGAAGAAAAATCAGTGTAAAACACCACTATCGAACTCTGGTAAGGAAGTTGTGATCATTTTTTCAACATCCCTATATTCTTTCACTGTTAGGTGTGAATTCTTTCTCGTTTGTATATGTAGGAAAATCAGTTAAAAAGAATCATATTAACTTACCGTGTCATTGAAAATCCATTCATATTAGTTTTCCAAAAAAAAAAAATCATTCTTATTACCAGGCTTCTTGGAGTAGCTCCTAAAAAGTGAAGACCAGGCTTCTTGGAGAAGCTCCTAAAAAGTGAAGACTTGTCTTGTCCCTGTTCCTTGCTCAAGTGTGCTAGCAAAATATTCAATGTGTATGTAATGCATCTGTATAATCATCATTTTGGAACATGACTACTACATGTGTGTTCTCTGTTCTCTGTGTAAAGTAGATTTGTAAGAAACTATATTGGCTTGATAATCTTCCATATATATATACTTTGCAAAGGGCCATAACGCCGAATTTGGCTTGATGACTCGATTGAATAGCTAGTAAAATTGTAGAAATGTAAAATCATTTTTGCCTGAGAATATGGTGCCGACTTGTATTAGCAGGGTCTTCGACTAAGAATCAAACTTGGTCGTTTAAATGCTCATCCATTTCCACTTCAGGTTTCAATCACAACAAAGTGTAGTTTGAGACAAATAAAGGAAGTTAGCTAACAGAAACTTCTAACAAACTACATGGCTTCCCTCTATGATGTATATTTTCACTCTGATCATATCCTGAGATTTAATCATGCTGTCTTATCCTTCTTTGCTCTCCATTGTCTACTCCGCCCTACTAACTTGAGAACCTCATCGATGAGGATCACTGGTGCCGAAATCAAAACTACGAGAAGCCACTCGTTCAGATTCAAAGGGACAACACCAAACACATCTACTAAAAATGGAACGTAAAGAATGAGGCAATGGAGTCCAAATGAGACTCCCATGGCAACCAAAAGCCAAGGGTTCTTCCAAGGAGGCATTTTGAGCAGGCTAATGTCCTCAGAAAGAGCATTAAGAGAATTGAACATCTCAATTGCCACCAGGACAGAGAGTGACAGAGTCATTGCCTTCACTTTACCAACAGAGAAATAGTCACAAGGGTCAGTGAAAGTGATCATCCTCCCCCCATTACCCATGAACGGAGCTGCTGTAAAATTTGACCACGACGAACACTCGCCCCAATTTCGGAGCTGAGACAATTCTACTAGTGTATGTCCATCACTCACAAGATTGATACCCATGAATGAAGCCCGAGTGTACCACAGTATGAAGATTCCAACTGTAGCAATGCCCACGTAAGAACCAATTACCTACCAATGTAGATAACTAGATATATTAGATACCATGCAACACAATGAATGAAAATCCATAGTGAAGTTCTAATTCATAATGAGATCACTAACCAAGTAACGAAAAAGAACCCAAGAATTCATAAGAGCATCATTGCTTTTGCGTGGTGGTTTCTTCATAATGTGAATGTCAGCAGGGTTAAAGCCTAGAGCTGTTGCAGGTGGTCCATCTGTAACCAAATTTACCCAAAGGAGCTGCACATGTATCATACACTCGGGTATTCCCAACGCTGCGGTCAAGAATATGGATATTACCTCTCCAACATTTGAAGATATCATGTACCTGCAGATTAATTCATTGAAACAATGCTTCTTACTTGAAAGAAGGAAAAGTGGCGGGAGAGAAGGAGAGGAGTTTGAGTAGGTACAAAGAATTAAGAGGTCTACCTGATAAAAGCTTTCATGTTAGTGTAAATGGCACGGCGCTCTGCAACAGCTGAAACAATGGTACTGAAATTATCATCTGCCAAAACCATATCTGAAACTTCTTTAGCTACCTGAGACATTAACCATGAAGGCTTAGAAAATAGAAATTGCACTACAATGGCCATAGTTAATCAGATACTTGTCACAATCGGTAAAGGGTTAAAATAAAGATGTAATTTTAAGGTTGAGAGACTATGTTACCTCAGTTCCAGTACTGCCCATGGCGATTCCAATGTCTGCAAGTTTAAGTGCCGGTGCATCGTTCACTCCATCTCCAGCCATTGCAACAATCTCCCCCATGTCTTTCAGCATCCTTACTATTTCTTGCTTATGTCTAGGCTCGGCACGAGAGAAAACCTCCCTCCTGGTTTTGATAAATTTTCCATTTGTTGTGATGGTGATAGAGTCATGAACTCTTTACCTGTATAGCTTCTGCCTTTGACCTCCTCATTTTTGGAAAACAAATTGATTTCCTGACAGATTGCTTCAGCTGTAGACTTATTATCTCCAGTTATAACCATAACTCTAATTCCAGCTTCTTTACAATCTTCTATTGCTTTGCCAACTTCATCACGAGGAGGATCCTGTATATCACAGTTAACAAATTAACAAATGAATTCTTTAATTTGAATGTTGTAGAAATATCGACCAGCAAACAAGTAATGGAATCTACTTACTCTTAAGCCAACAATTCCAACAAAAACTAAGTCACTTTCGATGGAGGAGTAGCAGGTTGGATCCTGCAGCATCTTGTGAGCTGGATGACTTCTAGAAGAATAATCTGAGAGCTTTCCCAAGTCATCTTTATATGCAAAGCCCAAGCACCTTAGACCCTTTGAGATCATCTCCAAGAGTCTCAGTAACAATGATTGTTTACAAGGTTCATCTATTGGAACAAGGGATCCATCTGCAAGTTGTACATGCGAAGTTCATTCTAGTAAACTCTCAACAGCACCCTGCAAATATCAACATTGAAGTAAGGAATGCAGCAAAATACATCAAGCATGAAAACTTGCTTAGCATAGCAGAATACTTGAACCAAGTTGGAAACAGCAACGAGATCAAATTGACAGTCACCTTAACAAGAAGTCGATTATGCCCAGTTGGCCCCCGAGCAATAATACTCAATGATTTTCGGATACGATCAAACTCTAGGGTAGCAACCTTTTTCGATCTTTTTGTCCACCGCTCACAGCAGCCTATAGTTGGAAAAACAAGTGATTGTTAGACATCTTCCTCATACTCAGCAACTTAGATTAAATGAAGAAAACACCATTTTCTCCTAACCTAATTTCACTGAGGTGGAGTCAATTAAGTAGCTTGCAGCAATCTGTGAGTCACGAATTTTGTTCCTTGCCTTGACGTCTGGAACTCCCATCTTTTCAACCAAAACCTTAAGAGCTGCCTCAGTTGGCAAACCTATAGCTCGAAAGAGCTGGCCATCAAAATAAATCCCAGCGTCATTGCAAACAGCACATATTTCTGCCATGGCTTGCATATTTGCATCCATATTGAAGCAAGTCCAGTCAACAATTCCCCCATCCTTGGGATCATAAGTTGTGCCTTGAACATGAATTGTTCGAGATGCTGTGATCTTCCCACCCAAAGTAAAGAATTCTGTCACAGACATCTGATTTGTCGTCAAGGTCCCCCGTTTTATCTGAGCAAATCACACTTGTACATCCCAGGGTTTCTACACTCGGAAGTTTCCTCACAATTGCATTTTTTTTGTGCCATCTTCCTTGTTCCAGGGGCTAAGCAAGTTGTAATTACAGCAGGGAGGCCTTCTGGGAATGCAGCTACTGCCAGTGCAACAGCTATCTTAAAATAGTATGTGCATCTCTCAAAAGAAAACCGCACATTTATTGGCCATCCATCTTTCATCTCCCATGAAATTAAATTTTTGTAGTTCATAACCCAAACAATGAGGCAACCCGACCCAATCCCGGTAGTAAACTTGCTCCCAAACTCATCTAGCTTCTTCTTCAAAGGGGTGTCATCTTCTTCCAAAGAAGCCTCATGTATTTGCTTTTGTATTTTTCCAATCTCAGTGTTCATCCCAATGCTAACAGCGATACAGATACAGCTACCATTTACAACTGTTGTGCCTGCAAAAACCATACTCTCTTTAGATTGCAGGTCACAGTCATCCATTAATATAGGATCAGTGCTCTTCAAAACAGGCATTGCCTCTCCGGTCAATGAGCTCTGCTCTACTCGCAAAGTTGAGGTTTTCAAAACCGCAACTCTCATGTCAGCAGGGACTTTGTCCCCAACTCGCAACTCCACAATATCGCCAGGAACAAGTTCTCTTGCAGGCAAATCTGGCACCAAATACCCATCCCTTAGAACCTTTGCACATTCACTTTGCATCTGTTTAAGAGCTTCAAGTGCCTTTTCAGCATTGCCCTCTTGCCAAACACCAACAATGGCATTAAGCACTAGAATCAAAACTATCACAAATGGTTCCACATAGGCCTCAAACCCTGACTCCCCTGACTCACTTCCATGCATGAAAGCTAACGCAAACGAGATGAAAGCTGCAACTAGAAGTATCTTCACAAGTGTACCATCAAACTGATCTAATACAAGCTGCCATAAGGGCTTCCCTTTCTCTTTGGTAAGCTCATTCCAACCATACCTTTCACGTCGCTTCTCAGCCTCATAAGTGCCCAGACCCTTCTCAAGTTTTACATGATACTCTTTCAAACACTGATCAACTGACCATGACCATGCTGTGAATGGCTTTTCTTCCATCAATACTTCTCAGTTCAAATTGCACCAAAAATGAAGACTCAATGAAAATTCTCTAAATACCATGTCAGGTAACTACAGTAAACTTCAAAAGCAGGTAAACAGTTTCAGCACAGCATGAACCATGAGATAAATATAAAAAGCTTGCGTTCCAATTTCAACCAACACAACATCTAAGAAACAGTTCTTAAACATATCAAGATGCCTACAGAATTATCCAAAAACATGTAGTAACTTCAGCAGACACCTAAGCCAAAATAATATGATTAAAATTCAGCAAACTATGAACATAAATCCTCAGATTAGCAAATAGTAACTCAAACAAAGAAAAGCAATGTTATTAACAAATAATAAAATGTTAAGAATAAAAAAAGAAGAAGAAACATACTGTTCAAAAATCCAATCGAACTGAACTTTACTCTCCTCAACAAGCCAAAAATGTCTACTTCTCACAATCTCACTACTTCAACTCAATCACCCAGATGAAGTAGTTTAGAGAGAGAGAGAGAGAGAGAGAGAGAGAGAGGTCTGGAAACAAATCAAGCAGGGAACTTGAAATAAACACTGAGCCACAGACAGAGTCTCCAATTGAATTATGCGGATACAAACTCAACCTGAACTGAATGATAAATTTTGGCATTGAAATAAAGAACTATCATACAAAACAAGGAAGTTCAATTCCTTAGCACCAATGCACCACATAAACAATTAACAACACGTGTCAATTATCATCAAGACGTAGAACACAAACAACAAAAACCCATTGAAACAAAGTCCAATACACTTCAAAGAATATCTGAACTCAAAAGGCAATAACCCTTTGAACTCTGAAGTTGAACCAAGAACATGGAGTGGAAATGAGGACACAGCAAAGAAGGCTTGGAAACAAAGCAATGCAAAGTCCAAAGTAAACCCAATAAACTCGTCAAGGAAACAACAAGGAAATAACGGGTTTGATCAGTGGAACTAGCCTGCAAGCTGTTGCTCTCTTTGGGTTTCTTTAATGGAAGAATTTTGGGATCTTTTGCTTTTCAAAATGCTTCTGTCACTCAAAGCTTCAACCATTTTGAACTGAAGAGATGAACGGTGTGGTTAAGAATTTGACATCGAGGGTTATGACATTTTACGATGTGCACCCTCGAGTTTGACTTGATTCTTTCTTTAGATTTTGAAACTTGTGGCGTGGCCGTACGCATTAGCCGTACTCCCGTAGAGAACATAAGAGAGGGAACACCCACTTCTATCTTAATGGCACGTGTCCATTTGTTTTCTATTCATTAAGCATGGTTACTTCACTTGTTTTATATTTTAACTTAGCAATTTTATTTTCCTTTTTTTTTCTAATTAAATAATTAACTCAAAGGATTGAGGTGAAGTGTTGATTTCAAACCAAAAGCTGCATATAGACGAGATCAATATGACCATGGCTTAAACAATAGATTACAATGATCATTTACATGTAAAAATTAATATATATGGATAAACTAACCATTGTATATCAAACCCACCAATATACACAATTAAAATTCAGTCCATGTAATTCGAAGAAAAAAAATTACACAACAAAATCTGGTGCTTTGAGTTATATTGTGAAGTTAATAATATTATTATTTTTTGATGAGTTAATTCTTTAATCAGAAAAAAGAAATAAAAAATAACAAAGGTAAGATATAAATAATTAACCATGGTTAGTTGATAAGAACAAATGGACGACAAGATAAGATGAGCGTACCAAAAATAGGCGACAAATTTACTTCGTATGCTTACAATTTGCTTCTTTGTTGTGTTCTCGAGAAGAAACCAAAACCGGACAAAAACCCAAGACTGTTGATTTCAAACCCACAACTTAAAAATAGTAATCATTCTTAAGTAAATAAACCCTTTAACTAAAACTCGATGCTCTTTTCATCATTGTGCCTACTTGCTGGGATTTTTCCTCTCTACTTTTTTAACCGCTTTACTTAAAGCTCAAGTCTTTAACATAACGTGAATCACTAAACAAACATTACTGTTTAAGAAATGAAATTTTTAGTTGTTTAATTACAATGGAAAATGTTGTCGTACTTGCTTGAAATATGCAAGTTTCAGGGAGTGTATTCTGCACTCCTCCGGAGCATGGGCACCAGCAAATACTAATGACATGGCAGTTACTCAATCAAACATACGTTAGTTCATCTCCTGCAAACAAACAAAATGATGTCACTTACCACCGTTTTTTACTTTTTATTTCCTCATTCACAACATTTATTGTCAGATTTTAACATTTCGGGTTTCAAGATACACTTTTAATTACTTCCAAGAGAATAATTGATGTCTCTTCTCTAAATAAGTAAATTTCAATCATTTAAAAATAAATATGATTCTTTTCCGAAAAAAAAATTTGTAGAAATTAAGATTATATTCAAAATATACAAATTGTAAAAAGTAAAAAAAAAATTAGAACGTACCATACATTATTTATACCACTATAATTGCATTAAATATTGTGTATCAAAATTTATACATATATAAAAATTTCAATTATGGAGATGTACTCTTAAGACCATAAGAACTCTTATTTTCCATAATATTTTTATAAGAGTAACAATATGCAACGAACTGATTTGCCATACAAAATCACAAAGAAAATGTAAGACGTGACCAGAGCATTTACAAAGACAAACAATTATTTTTTTCCTAAATTTATTTCTGATTTTTTTTACATGTAATGGAAATGGGAGCTGAAATTAACACTACTCATTTTACAGTCCACAGTCCACAGTCCACATTTTCTTTTCAAGTAGGCAAATTGTAAGAATAGTACATGAACTATGCTCCACTTATAGTTAAATCAGTTATGTAATGGTAGCTTACTTTTAAAACTACAACTTATATGCATAAACTTTCTAATCCAATCTAGAGGAAGATAAACTTATAACTCAAGCTGATAATATACATGGACCGTAATTAGATAGTTAACAGATTTATCGAAACTGGGTAGAGTTAAATAGTTGATATACTTATGCTTTAGTTTTCAAAATAGGGTAACCTTAATTCTCAAATTATCATAGTTTATGTACTCTTTTTAAAATTTTGTCTTTCAAGTAACTTAAGTTTTGTCATTACTCAGCTCAAGTTTTGTCTTTTTATAAGAATTTTAACCAAATAAGAGTGTGGATTATAAATTTGGGAGGGTAAATATCAACTCTCATGTAATATTGAGAATAAATATATTTGACCCAACCGAAAAATAAACTAATTTAATTTTCAATTCAACTTTGTTCAACTAATTAAACAACGGTATATAAGAGGACTAAAGTACTATTTACATGTAATTTGTCAGTTTAATTATAATTTTTAAATGATTTTTAAAATTTGTCCAAGACTCGAAGTAACATATATAATTTAGACAACATATATAGCTGCACCGATGACATGTGAATGGTCAAAATTTACTTTTTATTTTCCAATATTACGGGCAGAAAGAAACCAGTGTGTCTAATGATGTTGTGAAATGTTCACGCAATGTATGAAGTCATGTGAACGTTTCCAAAGTGACAGCAAGGTGAATATAAATAAGAGAATCCAATGACTTTGATTCATATGCACTTGCTCAATTATAGCACCATTAATATAATTATCAGGTTCTTAAAAGGTAAAATCATCAACATACGAAATGAGGATACTAAATACACTAAAAACATTTAGATAAGAGGATCCAAATATTCCATGCATGTTATAAATAATTTTACCAATTTCCTTCTCTTTTTAATTTATATTGTGTCAACCAAACTAACTAAAAGGTCAAATACTTTTTTTATGAATAAATAAATAATTAAAATGTTATAACCAGTTTAGTGTGAGTCAAACTCGCATTTTTCTATTTACAAAAAGGAGTTATGCCACATATCGTGCATTATGATAATAATTCTAAGAAATATATTTAGTTAAAAATTAAGTAGTTGATGATATAATAATTGGTAAAAATTAGAGATTGTTCACTTGATTTATTTTTTAAGAGCATTAAAGAAAAATATAAGGACAACTTTGACCTATTTGTTTGATCATGTAGCTATACTAATTTGGGTTTAATGGAAATAACTAAACCCTTATTTCCATTATGGATTTATTCTTTTTATAATTTTATCCTTTTATATAATATTTTTAAATGGAAGTTGGTTGTTTAAAGAAAATTAACATCAATAACCGTGCTTAGATACTAATGACTGATATTCATTTATAATAATAAAATAATTACTTGTGCATGCACTCTAAGGTACCTTGATAAATAAATAAGTTATTAATTATCGATAAATTAATAAATTATTAATTTATCGATATATTAATATCTCGTTAAATTAATAAATTTCATTGGTTATAAATATATTAATGATAAGTTTTTAACATAATAATTTAACATGAAAGTTAAATTATTTATCATTAAAGAAATACAATTTTAAAAACCTAATTTTTTTAATTCATGCACTTTTTTTCAAAGGTAATTAATGCATTTTCTTAACAATAATAAATTGTAAGTAATCTTATTTACAAAGAACATAATAGCAAAAGGAAATTAAAAAAGAAGAATAAGAAAATGTATTCTGTATAAGGTTGAAAATGCTGTCAGCTAAATGGGACCCGAATTCTCTTGAAGGCTGTCACATATCTCTTTAATGTTTTATATTTTATATCTAAGTTAACGTTCAATTAAATCGTTAATTAGACAAGTTAACATCAACTTTTGGGTCAATGATCCGATTGGCTGACATTGAGTTTTAATATTATAATAATGGATGGTGTGTGACCACGTACGAGCACCGAATCCGTTTTCCGTAAATTTATTATGAAAGATCTCAATCGTTGGAACAATCCTTGTTGAAGTGAATCCAAGATTTCCAACCTCTAAATATCCTACCACACCGTAGCTATGTAGATTAATTTCAACAATTCAAATGCAATTCATCAATAAGATGAACAAAAAAGTTTACTAACATAAACGAATGAAAGAAAGTACCTTGGTTGCTAAACTCTAAAAGAATATAGAGACTTCTCTGAGGGTGAATGAACGTATCTCTATGAAAACTATAGCAGATACAAAATCCTCCATTCCCCCATAATCAAGTCTTTAATTAAATTATTGGAAAGCATTAGACTTTTCAATTACTGCCAGATTAAGTAGAGATTCGAAATTTTGGATTGAATACAACGAGATTTTGAAAGACTCTTTTTAATCGTAAGTGAGTACTCGTGGACTTTTATCTTTTCTTGTCATAAATTCATAATGTAAAACAAAACATAGAATTATGATTTGATACAGTCTTCTTAAATTCAAATCTCACAGTCTACATGACATGATAAAACAAAATTGGACTTAATCTGTAAAGAGGAGAAATAACACAAGAATCGTAAAAGCAAAATATAGACTCTACTACATGATAAAACATGGATTATTTGAGCTTTTTTCAGCTGATAAATTTAGTTTCCATGAACTCAATTAACTCTTCTCAGAGTTAGTGGCGGATCCAGGATCTCGTACCAGGCTAATGATAAGTGCCAAAAAAAATTCTTCTATACATATATATTTTTGAAAGGCCTAGAACCTAATGGAATGATCATGAGAGGAATTGAAGTGTAGAACTATATTATAAGGAAATATTTTAGTTTTTTTGCTCTACTAAATGCTAATAAAAAGTAGAATGTTAGAACAAAAATGAGAGAAAAATACTTTAACCAACAGAGGAAGAGGAAGAAAGGTGTGAAAATGGCAAGGAATTAAGAGTTGTACATGTATGTACAATAAAGGAAGAAAGAGATGATAAAATGGATAAAATGAGAAAAAAAATGTTTGCTTCTAGGAGGAAGCGAACATCCCAACAGGAAGGTACAAGTTTAGTTATATGACCAATGAACTAAAGCTCTAACACTATCTGATATGTAAGTATTTAGAAATATATATAAGATTTTCGTATGGGCTTAAGCCCATATAGGGCCACATGCATCCGCCACTGCTCAGAGTGCTCAGAGTTCAATGTATAACTGAAAACTCAAACATCGTTTCGTATATGCATGCTTCATAATAGTGATCATTGCATTTGAGTAAGCGCCTTGACAAACGAGAGAACTATGAGTACGTATAAGTATGATGAACGTATATATCTGTAGGATGTATTGATTTGATACAGTAACATAAATGTTTCATCTGTAAATAGAAATTGTGAGTTTTACTATCTAAACTAAATATAGTGACGTGTGAGTCCACGTTTGTATTAGTGTCCAAAAGGTGATGATGGGGGATTAACAAAGTAAAGATATGTTTTTGGGACGGGGATGCTGGGCTGTTAAGACATGTGTAATGATAAACCATCACTTGTGTTGGTGGGTGAACGCGTGTTAACGTTAATTCTATAATTAGCAAGTAGCATTGTTTATGTGGAAGGCCAAGTTCTGGGAAACTTGTTCATCTTATACCTGCACCACTATCTCATTAAACTAGGGTTTATCTTCTTCTATCGATTCATTTAGAAAGTAGAAACCCTAGACAATGACATTGTTCTAGTCATTAGTCAATTGCCTGGGTTTGGATTGTTATTGATTTTAGCTTTGTCTTGGGGTTGCTAGCACGTCGATCTCATTCTTTTACTTGTAAGCAAGGTGAGGAATTGTGAAAGATTTTTCAGAGAATACAAATACCAACTAGCTGGTGATCAGGATTCAGGAGAACTTCACGGGGTAGAGTTAACTGGTGGTTTCTCTCGTCAGAGTTTCTAGCATCCTCTTTTGGTCACGATTTATCTTCTAGACTAGACTATTTTCTCTCATGATATCTAGTAAATGCCCTGTATTTTGGGGTCCAAATTGTATCAGTGTCTGTAGTTTATATTGGGGTGAAGGTGCTTTATCTATTATGTTGGGTAGGGGACAGGACTAGAGGTGTTAATCGGTGTGAATGGTGCGGTTTATAGGTGATACCGAACACCAAATCGTTCTATTTATTCGGTTTGGTTCGGTTTGATTTTTCATTTTTTTTTTCAAAAACCAATTGTGTTCGGTTTAGTTCGGTTTGGTTTTTCTCTGATTTATATCGGTTTTTTTTTCGGTTTTTTTGTAAAGAAAATCGGAGTTTCTTTCCTTGTCTATCTACTTGATTCTTAACGAAATAAAAAGAACATGCGGACAGATTTGCAAAATTCTATTTACCAGATATAGTTGTTTCACAAATGCATACAATTGCAAAAAGCCACTAAACAACTTATACCACATTAGTAGGCATGTTGTGGTTCCAATGTCTAAAATTCAAAATATTAAATTTTGACCGTCAGATGTGATCAGCATATTTAAATACGGATATGGTAAAAAATTCATCTAATTTTGATAAAATTTGGGTCTCGATCGATGTGGTCAACATTAACTTAATTTCATCTAATTAAGTGTGAATTCGTTCTTACCCCCTCCTTCTTGACTAGTTTTGCTGGATTCTTTCACGCACACACTCTCATATATATGTGATGTACCAGCTCGTGTAAAATTTTCAAAAATTTTACCTTCCAGGGATAGGGCTACCCATAGGCCCATAGGGGATAATAAGCGTAAAAAGGGTTGACCGCCTCGATCGGGACACAAACGTTATCGAAAATATGTGATTTTTTTACCATAACCATATTTCACAATACGTAACGCATCATGCGGACATATTTGCAAAATTCTATTTATAATATATAGTTGCTTCACAAATGCATACATTTGCAAAAAAACCACTAAACAAGTTATACCACATTAGTAGACATGTTGTGGTTCCAATGTCTAAAATTCAAAATATTAAATTTTGACCGTCAGATGTGATCAGCATATTTAAATAAGGATATGGTAAAAAATTCACCTAATGTTGATAATATTTGGGTCTTGATCGATGTGGTCAACATTAACTTAATTTCATCTAATTAAGTGAATTTGTTCTTACCCCCTCCTTCTTGACTAGTTTTGGTAGATTTTTTCATGCACACACTCTCACATATATGTGATGTAGCAGCTCGTGTAAAATTTTCAAAAATGTTACGTTCCAGGGATAAGGCTACCCACAGGGGATAATAAGCGTAAAAAGGGTTGACCGCCTCGATCGGGACACAAACGTTATCGAAAATATGTGATTTTTTTACCATAACCATATTTCACAATACGTAACGCATCATGCGGACATATTTGCAAAATTCTATTTATAATATATAGTTGCTTCACAAATGCATACACTTGCAAAAAAACCACTAAACAAGTTATACCACATTAGTAAACATGTTGTGGTTCCAATGTCTAAAATTCAAAATATTAAATTTTGACCGTCAGATGTGATTAGCATATTTAAATAAGGATATGGTAAAAACATCTAATGTTGATAATATTTGGGTCTCGATCGATGTGGTCAACATTAACTTAATTTCATCTAATTAAGTGAATTTGTTCTTACCCCCTCCTTCTTGACTAGTTTTGGTGGATTTTTTCATGCACACATTCTCACATATATGTGATGTAGCGGCTCGTGTAAAATTTTCAAAAATTTTACGTTCCAGGGATAAGGCTACCCATAGGGGATAATAAGCGTAAAAAGGGTTGACCGCCTCGATCAGAACACAAACGTTATCAAAAATATGTGATTTTTTTACCATAACCATATTTCACTATACGTAACGCATCATGCGGACAGATTTGCAAAATTCTATTCATAAGATATAGTTGCTTCACAACTGCATACATTTGCAAAAAGACCACTAAACAAGTTATACCACATTAGTAGACATGTTGTGGTTCCAATATCTAAAATTGAAATTATTAAATTTCGACCGTCGGATGTGATCAGCATATATAAATACAGATATGGTAAAAAATTCACCGAATTTTGATAAAATTTGGGTCTCGCTCGATAACATATTTAATTATTTATATTAAATATATATATAAATAATATAATTTTTTTATAATATATATATATTCGGTTCGGTTCGGTTTCGATTTCCAAACATCTCAAATTAAAACCACACCAAATCTTTCGATTTGGTGCGGTTTTTTTACGGTTTTTTGCGGTTTTTTTTTTCTTCAGTTTTTTTCAATTATGATTCGGTTATGGTTCGGTTTTTTTTTCGGTTTTCGATTTTCAATTAACACCCCTAAGCAGGACCCAAATTTTATTGGAAACTCTTGTTACAGTCGTTACTATAAATTCTTCATGGAAGAGAAGGGCGATAAGGTTAGTCCTCAGGAGAAGTACTAATCTTAAATCTGATAATGTAGAGCTAAAAAATCTATTATTTGCTTACGAATTAGTTAATATCATATACCGATTTTGTTAAGATTATTTCGTAGAAGAATGTATAAACATAATTGAGAAAGAGTTTCGGGCTCTATAGTCCTAATTGCTAAACAGAGTTAATTTAGGTAAGTATCCTGGCTAATCCCAACACTTGGTCATTCGACGATCAACAAACAATACTCCTTAAAATTAGCCCTAACATGAGCAGGAAAAGAAAGAAATAAAAACGAAGATTGTTCATCTCAATAATTCTGTTACCAAAAAACAATAACAACAATAATAATTCTCAAATCCAAAGGCCAATTAATTTGAGCACAAAATCGGATGGACGATATGTTACCCCCAATCCCCTTGGCCTAATTTGGCACCCTCCTCTCTCCCTCTATTTCTCTCAATCCCAATTAGGGTTTCTTTCTTCCTCCCTATCCCTCTCTCTTTCGGCCTTTCAAGGTGAACCCATTACTTCTCTCAATCCTCTCTTTCATCCCAATCCTGGGTTCCCTCAAAGTTCTCTCCTTTTTCTCTTGGTTTCATTCAGATTCAAGCTCTCTTGTTTCTTTCCGGCTTCTTACGTGTTTTGGGTTTTGCAGGGTTTTCTATCACCGAAGCTTCGAGAATGAGGGCGATTTTCGTCGGCAACTTTGAACATGATACTAGGCAGTCGGATTTGGAGAGGCTCTTCGCCAAGTTCGGCAAGGTTGATCGGGTCGACATGAAAACCGGTATGGTTTCTTGGTTTGTTTCAGTAAAAAGTCGTGTCCTTTTTTACTGGGTCTTGATTATTTGACTTTGAGTATGGTAAAGTTTTGAAATTTCTCGGTGAAATCCACATTGGTAGGACTAGTCGGCTTGGTTTGGCTTTGGGTACTGTCTGGAGTTGTTGAATAAAGTTATAAAGATGAATGCTTTTCCTGTTCAGGTTTCGTTAGGAAACTAATTCCAATTGCCAATGATATTAGCTGGAAATAGTGTGGTGGTTAAAGAAGTGTTTTCGTATGAATATAGGTCGCAGGCTGTTGATATATGGCTACTGAAGTGTGTAAGTAGGCTGTATATCCAATTGGCCCCTTTTCCTTGGTTTTGAAAGGAAGTGGGGTGGCCGCGAATTTCTATTTCATTGGGAGGAAGTCTTTGCATTTTTAAGTGTTTCTTTTGACGCAGGAACTTGTTTGAGCTTCTATCTGGGCTCGCCTACATCACTGCCAAAATTTTAATTTGGTTGCCTGGTTATCTACCTACTACATTCTCAGATAGCAACACTCTGCATTTTCTTCACTCGCTCATCCGCATAAAGTTGCCATTTCACGAGAATGGTTGTATTTGGATCAAATCATTTGTCATGCCATGCCTATCTCTCACCAGTTCACCACACCGTTCTAGGAGATTGTTGAACATGCCTTCAATCACTGATAATAGTGGGAACTTTGCTTTCTGTCATGCCTTGTCTTCCATTACTGAAACCGTGTTCTCTGAATGGCGAAGCATGCTTAGCAATGACTGTCTCAGATCTGAAACTTTGGATTTAAACCTTTATTATGCAACCTTCATCGTTTAGTTCTTCATGCAATGCCTCTACAGTCTTATGTGCATCAGCCCCTCACGTATATGCAGGTGTTGTATTTACTTTAGTTTGTGCCAGGAAAATGATATTTGAGGCTGATGTACTCTCTGTTAAGTGGGTTATATACCAGTGATTCCCTTGCACTTTTCTGTTTCTGATTTTCTCCCGTCTGTTTCAGGTTTTGCTTTTGTTTATCTTGATAATGATCGTGATGCTGAGGATGCTATTCATCACCTTGATGACAAACCATTTGGTTATGACAGGCGCAGATTATCTGTGGAATGGGCTAGGGTAATTTTTTTCCCTTTTTCTGCTTTTGAGTGGTCTCTCTTAATGCGTTTTATATGGACAGTTGTTTGTTGGTGGTTCGTTTAGCTTTAGTTCACTGAGCTTTTCCAAAATTATTTGACCGGTCTTGAATTCTGTACAATTCATTCTCATTAGGGTGAGCGTGGTCGTGAACGTGGTCATCATCTTGATGGGTCTAAATCTGTGGCAATCCAGAGGCCCACAAAAACCTTGTTTGTCATCAACTTTGATCCCCTCCGCACCAAGGTTTGGGATATTGAAAGACACTTTGAGCCCTATGGAAAGATTCTTAATGTCAGAATTCGGCGGAACTTTGCATTTGTGCAGTTTGAGACTCAGGATGAAGCTACCAAAGCTCTTCAGGCTACACACTTGAGGTAAATAATATGTTAGTTGTCGATCTTGGTTAACTCGCTTGACTAGAAGGCTGGCAAGCTGAAGTACAATTTTCTCATTATTGTAGCAAGATACTAGATCGTGTGGTTTCAGTTGAGTATGCTCTGAGAGATGATGATGAGAGAGGTGAACGTCATTATGATAGTCCCAAAAGAGGTGGTTATGGAAGGCATGCGGATAGTCCTTATAGGAGGTCACCAAGTCCGGTGTATTGCAGGCGTCCAAGTCCTGATTATGGTCGTCCCCGCAGCCCAGCTTATGGTAGGTACAATGGTCCAGCGTATGACCGGCGTAGGACTCCTGATTATGGAAGACATGCGAGTCCAGAGTATGGCAGATACCGCAGGTAGGTGTCGATATCACCGTTTTCTTCTCCAATTTTGCCTCTGATCTGCTTTGGCTCATATCATTGCCTGATTCATCTTTTACTTGCAGTCGCTCCCCTATCCGAAGATCAAGGACATAAAATTGGTCTGAATCAGTTGCAGTAAAGGGCTGAAGACGTTACTCTGGTGGTTTTAGTAGTAGCTTTAGGTAGAAAGAGATTGTTGTGAACTTATGCTATACTCGAGTCTCTCCTTTGTTGTTAATATGCGATTTCCTTGGATTTCTAAGTTTGCTGGTTTTATCACATTGGTACCTCTGCTCTACTATTCAGTTTGAATAAAAATATAAATAGTTTGGCTAGTATCTTCTCACACTCTTCTTAGAATTGTCACTCAGGAAGCTTCATTGCATCCTGAGTAGTTCTTCCACCATGTCCCAATGACAAATCAGAACCCCTTGCGCTCTCAGAAAATATTTGCTTCTTTTTCTCAACCCTCAGGACAACCCTCATACTAAAGTGTTTGAATTTGAGAGTTCTCTCTTGGATTGGCACGTTCTCTAGATTCTCTCTTATATGCGTATTTCGCTATTGTATATTTTGTTTTAAGAATGGTTGTATATTTTGTTATGTAGTGAATGAAAACATGTATTGGGACAAAACCGTGATATGCGGCAAATGAATTTAGCTTCAGGAATATGCCTTCAGCCCTCGATGTTCAACATGCCTCGTCCTAGTTGCCATGGAATTACCACTTATTAGAACAAGGACTTCTGTCATTTATTTGGGATCGTTAAATGTCACTTAAAAAAGGCTCTAACTTAGATTGTTCTTATCTGGGAGGTGACATTCTCCATTCAACAACTTTAACAACATTATTGTAACAGTAGCTTACAACCTTATCAAATTATAAGAAAACATTGAACTTTACGTTCAGCTACTGTACGAATTGCATACAATCAAACACTCGTGATCAGGACTTCTTTAGCTCCTGATCAAGAGCTTTCTCAAGCCAAATCTCTGCGTCTTCCATCATCCCTGGACTCAGCCTCACCATGAGAATACAGAACTCAGTCTCATTCAGCGCGCCATCTCCATCAAGATCACCTTCCCTGACCATACCCTCAGCATCCTCTTTGCTCATCCTTTCCATTCCGAGAAGTGCAGAATTCTTCTTCAGACTCTCGGAGGTGATCAGCCCACTTTCGGGGTCTGCCAGAAGCCGAAAACCTCCACATAGCTCGGACACAAAGGCCTCCACATCTAGCTTCTCTGCCATCACTGGTAATAAGTCCTGGTATTCAGTTGTTGTTCCATTGCTCCCCATGCTGTTACAGTAAAATAAAAAAATATGAAACACTGAAACAGCAACCAATATCAGAAAGGCTTGGAAGAACCAATAAGAATGTGCCTACACTTATACAATGCTTGGCTGGGCCTTTATATATATTGGCAACTTTCTGTGCTTTGTTTTAGAGCTAGAGACTTAGGTGATGAATATGAATATATCATTGCCTTGTGGAACTTAGTGGGACTATACAACGGGATATGAATATGAATATGATTTTCTATCCTGGCCATCCATTTGGTTTGTTCTTATGGAATCCACACATCATGGAATCATGGAATACATGCCAAGCTATATGATGGGGAAAGCTGGTTATCAAATCAACCGTCGATGCATCGAGGAACAACTCATGTGGATGGCCAAAAAATTGCTTGAAATTTCAAGGTCACCATCTGACATCGAATTTTTTTTCTGTTATTTTTCAGGATTAATTTTCTTTTTAGTACAATATTACAGTTTCGAGGAAGGTTCTAATATTTTGGTGGGATAAGCTTTCTCTATCAAGATTGAGAGAATTGCTTATATTGTCCTGGTGTTTGGCTTCTATGAAGCTTCCTTATTTTGTCACTCTCAGTTTCTTTTTTGGATTCTTGTATTGTTGCTCTGTCAAGGATGATTTTATGTGCCGTTCATTAATTTCTTTCTCACTCATGATGAGTCCATACTTTGGGGACTCTGTTAAACAGTTACAAGCGTGGCCCGTGGACCAACTTAACCACCTCACAGGTGTTGGGTTTTAATCACAAAAGGCCTCGGTACAATTGGTTATTATCCACCCACTTATAAGCTTTATTTTCTTTGTCACTTCTTAGATGTGGGATCTCTCCTCTCCAACACGCCCCCTCACGTGCAACCTAATTTTTAGGTCTGCACGTGACAGATTAACATCCCACATATTGGGATGAAAGAAACTAAGGTCCAGTAACCAACGACACTTAATGGCTATCCAATCAGAAATCCTCCGATGACATGACAAAGTGGCACCCAACTCGGGCCCAAGAAAGATTGGAGGCGCGACTGGAGAGGGACCCGCTCTGATACCATGTTAAACAGCGACAAGCGTGACCCGTTGACCAACTGTACCGATATTGTCCCAACTTAACCACCTCACATGTGTTGGGTTTTAATCACAAAAGGCTTCGGTACAATTGGTTATTATCCACCCACTTATAAGCTTTATTTTCTTTGTCACTTCTTAGATGTGAGATCTCTCATCTCCAACAGACTCTAATTAGCAGAAACCCTACACCTGTAGATCAGTGTTAATATGATAAATGTCTGTGACAGGTAGGAGATTAGCATCTTGCGTATAATACTACTCGAGCTCTGATAGACTGATACTATGTTAGACAATTACGAAACTTAAAAGCTTTAAAATTTCCGACATGTTGAGCTAGCAATGTTTGTCAGGTAGGTTGTGTTAAGGAGGTTATGCAGAGTTGGTATGAGATTAGTGGCTATCTTACATCCTCAACTACTCCAACACACTACAGTAAATAGTCGACATCTTTGCTTTAATCATCAATCCAGAACCGACACTACAGTTACTGATCTTCAGCTCCCAAACAAAACCTAACAATAACATATATATCAATGCCTTGGACAAAAGTAAACGTTAATAATATTGAACTTCATCGAAAGGATATGCAACTAAACCCTAGAAATTGAGGGTAGGCCGAGCTTCATGTCCCCATCAAGAAATAATGCACCACATCTTTATGGGTGATGCAACATTGCAACATGTATGAAAACTTCCAAATTTTCTTGTCACTGTCATGGACAAGTCGTGCACTACTCGCTTTTAAAAAATTAAAAAAAAATTCCAAATGTCGATTCCTAAATGAGGCAGAGTACTATGCACTGTGTTTAGAACTTCAAGGCTAGAAAAGTAGAAATCCAAGTTTAGGCAACAGTAAGTCCCTAACTTCAGCTATTTGAATGTCTTGATTCTGATCTCCCAACTACTTAAGTACGTAACGTCATAACACGTAAAACTATATGTCCAAATATCATTTCGATTCATATACAAATGTTCGTGGCTATCGACATTGTTGGTTTTTCACGTACAAATAGCCTATCATATGATTCATAACCTGATATCCATCATTCACGTACCTAACAGAAGAAAACACATACCAAGAGTACACCTTCATGTTTATATATCATTAAAAAAAACTTAATGCGTGTGTATCAGAAAAAAAAAAACCCAATGAGGCTTCCTTGTCAGATAGCATTTTGGATGGCAAGCAGTTCACCCACAAATCTATGATCAGGCTTGTCATTTTATCACGTAGAGATGAACAACTATATATGGTGCTGTAGACACATGAAATTTAATGAAATAAATCGTCTTCATTCAATGATTAAATCGACCAAGAACCCAATAAAAATTGCACACGTGGCCTAAAAGTCAACAAACTTAGTGCGGATCCGAATAAAACTCGTGTCAGCACATAAACAGATGATCGTAATCAAAGCTACGTGATTCCGACTTAATCGAAAATTGAATGTCATTGACGATTCGAAATGGTAATCGAACATTTGATTAAATTAAAAAATTTCTTAACGGTTATAATTAAATCAATTATTTTTTGTTTAATTTAGTTATGAGAATAACTAATTTTAAATTAATCAGAAAATACATATTTATTTAATATACAATTAAAGAAATTTATTATTATTTTAGTGTCATTAAAATATTCTACAAAATAGAAGTCTTGACACTATAAATACCTCCTTCAACATGAAGAGAAATAGGACTTAAAGAAGAGAGAAAATCATTTGAGTAAGATCACTCTCGAGAAATCCCGAAGTCTCCAAAATCCACGAAGAATCATCAAACTACCAAACGCTCGTTCTTTATCAAATCCAAATCCAAACTCAAGTCCACGAAGAATCATCAAGCTACCAAATCAATCGTTCTTCATCAAATCTAAATCCAAGTCCACGAAGAATCATTAAGCTACCAAATCGCTCGTTCTTCATCAAATCCAAATCCAAACTCAAGTCCACGAAGAATCATCAAGCTACCAAATCGCTTGTTCTTCATCAAGTTCAAATCCAAACTCAAATTCTCAAGATCAAGTGCATGTCACCCTTGAGCCAAGTTACATACGGAGATAGAATTAGAGGAGTTCACAAAGATTGCAACCTCGCGCTTGATTATCAATAAATTACATTTTATTTGTACACGTGTCTGCATTCTCATTTGTTTCCAGATTCTCGTTCTACAAATTGGCACGCCAAGTGGGACATTTTTGCAACATGTTGCCCACTTTATGGAAACTTGCAGTAACGCCGGGACAGAAGGCGATCACCTTGTCAAGTAGTATTTCGCTCTTTGAAGGGAAACGCCTTTGAGTGGTATACAGATTTAGAGCCGGAGTATGTTGACAGTTGAGACCAGATGGAGCGCGAGTTCCTCAATCGATTATATAGTACATGGCGGACGGTGAGCATGATGGAGCTAACTAGCACGAAGTAACGAAAGGATGAACCCGCAGTCGACTACATCAATAGATGGCGCTTACTTAGCCTTGATTTCAAGGATTGACTATCAGAGGTGTTAGCCGTTGAAATGTGCATCCAAGGCATGCACTTTGATTTGCTATACATCTTGCAAGGAATCAAACCTCGTTATTTCGAAGAGTTGGCCACTCCAGCCCACAACATGGAGCTAAGCTTGGCAAGTCATAAGGGAAGGAATGAGTCCTTGGTCGACCAACGAAAAGACAAAGTCTTCGGAAGCAGATTTGACAAGGTTGTGAATAAGCCTTCCAAAGAATCAATGGTCATCAATACTGCACCGGTTAAGATCTCTATGCGGAATAAGAAGGTGTTCAATAAGGTGGAACCTCCTCGAACCTATGATAGGAGTAAACGCACGTTGAAGGAGATGGAGCGAAAGAGGTACCCGTTCCCAGACTCTGATGTGACGGGCATGTTAGAAGATCTGCTCAAAAAGAAGATAATAGATCTTCCAGAGTGCAAGCGTCCAGAAGAAATGCATCGTGTCAGCGATCCGAAGTATTACAAATATCATCGCCTCGTTAGTCACCCTATGGAGAAGTTCTTTGTTCTCAAGGATTTGATAATGAACCTGGCCAAGCAAGGGAAGATTGAGCTGGAATTTGAAGACATTGCTGAAGTCAATTGCACTACCGTAACATTCGGGTCATTCGAGCCAGTTACAGATGAGGAGTCAATGAAAGAAGTCATTCTGGTCGGAGTACCCTATACGGGGAAAGCCACTAAGGTTATGGAGAATGATGTCAAATCAAAAGACATTGAGATTCATGGTAAAGTATCTCAAAAAGTCTCATATGAAACGGCAACATCGTCTGTGGAAAGAAAAGCCAGTCATGCCTTTCCGGTCATTCGCTATGTTCCGAATTCTAGACGAAGGGAGGGGGAATCTCCATTTGTGGGGACGAAGTCACAAGAGTGTCCACGAAAATTAAAAGAGGATGATGTGAAATTATTGAGGGAGGAGTCAACATTGCCGTTAATAAAGGTGAGCAACCGAAATCCCACAAAGTAGCCACTAAAGAGGTTTGTCAAACCAATTCAAGGTAAGACGGAACATGGATTGCTGCCCAAGAAAAGAACAAGTGAAGGGTTCGATCCTAACACATACAAGCTGTTAGAAAATGCCGGATATGACTTTGGTTCATCAAGCAAAAAGGATGACCAAGCTGCAGCAAAAATGGCGCATGAGCTCGATGAGACACAAAAGAAGTTAAGAGAGCAAGGGGCAACAATTGATTCTTCTAAAGTTGGTATCGGTTTCACTTCGAGCAAGCCAATCAGAATTTCAGGAAGAAAAAGGGCGGAGCAAGCCAATGTGCAACATATCAGTGTCAAGGTAGTTGAAGAGAAGAGTCAAGAGGTTCAGTCAACCCCTCGCATTTTGTCATTCGATCGCATTCGTCCAGGTTCTCGAAGAACAACAACTGAACGTATCGAAGGATCAATCACAAGGGTGTCGATTTTTGATCGTGTGAACATAACAGCAGGTAGAGGTTCAGTCTTCAATTGCATCGGTAGTGCAACCACTCGGCCTTCCGTATTCAAAAGAATGTCAAGTTCACACAAAGATAAGAAAATGTCAAACCTCATTCCGCGAAAGCCTGCATTGGAAAGGATCCAAGCACCTAAGGAACAACAAATAAGCAAGAGGAAAGCGACTTGTAGTCAAGCGGAGAGCAACGAAATCCGAAGTCTTATCCCGTCGCGCATGAGGAGGCAATATATGTTGGAAGTGGATTCCACGGATCAACTCAAAGTGAAGCAACATACCATCATATTCACTGGCCAAAAGGGAGATAGTAACCTCGGTAATGGTGATGAGGATAACATTATCTAAACCTCTTATCATATCACGGTGGCAGAAACATATGCCGTAGAGGAAGACGATTATGAAGATTTTGAAATTTCTACTTCAGCTCCTCCAGAACTTGAAGACATGGGGAAAGCCACAAATGCTACACCTTATTCTCTCATCTATAGTGTCGAAACCGTGTTACCATTAGAGAAAGAAATTCTGTCATTGAGAATCGTTTTGCAAGAATGTCTCGCAAACGAGGAAAATGTCAAGTTGCACTTTCAAGAGTTAGAAGCTTTGGACAAGAAGAGACTTGATGCACAACAACACCTGGAATGCTACCAAGCTCGGATGTCACACGCCTTCAATAAAGGTGTTTGACCACGGTCATTTCAAGTTGATGATTTAGTTCTTACTGTTTGAAGACCCATCATTATGACGCACAAGACTGGCCCCAAATTCAAGTCAAAATGGGATGGTTCTTACGTTATCAGAGAAGTATATACCAATGGAGCTTACAAAATTGTGGCGAAAGACGGTTTGAGGATCGATACCATTAACGGCAAATTCTTGAAGAAGTACCGTGCTTGAAAACGTCAAAGCATGCTCCAAGTCTGCACGAACTTAAACTGCACAAGACAAACAAACAAACAAAAATGATAAAAAAAATAAAAATAAAAATAAAAAATGCTTCACGCCTGCATGAGCTTAAACTGCATAAGGCACCAAAAACAAAACCTTGAACTACATGATGACTTGATTCCTTCTTTAGAAGGATACGTATGCAGCTTGATAATAACAATTTTAAGCTCAGTCACATCAAAATAAAAATAAAGGTTTGTCCATCAAAACGTTTGAACTTAGCCCCTCGTTGCCTGACTTGGGCATTTGGAAGCTAGCTACTTGGCGATTCACTTCGTAAGTCGACTGTGAGACGGGAGTTGAGCTGTTATATAATGGCCCAACGAGAGAGGGATATACGGTTAAGGTGGTGTCATCATGTTGCTCATCTTCAACATCGTCGAGGATAGTGATTGTCTCGTCCTTAAAACTCTTGAAAGCCGTCATGCTGAATGTGATGCGTAAAGCCTAAAACGCTTTTATTGAGTGTTGTCAAGTATGTGAAATGAAAGCAATCAAGCGTTAGGTCGTTACATTCTTCAAACTTCTGAAAGCCACCATGTTGAATGTGATGCGTAAAGGCTAAAACGCTTTTATTTAGTGTTGTCAAGTCTATGAATTGACAGCAGTCAAACGATTAGGTCATTTACGTTCTACAAACTCTTGAAAGCCGGCATGGTGAATGTGATGCGTAAAGCCTAACACGCTTTTATTGAGTGTTGTCAAGTCTATGAATTGATAGCAGTCAAGCGATTAGGTCGTTTACGTTCTTGAAACTCTTGAAAACCACTGTGGTGAATTTGATGCGTAAAGCCTAAAACGCTTTTCTTGAGTGCTGTCAAGTCTATGAAATGAGAGAAGTCAAGCGATTAGGTCGTTTACGTTCTTCAAATTCGCCAGAAATCAACGCGTTTCGAAAGTAGTCAGATAACTAGATCGACCACGACTCTCAAATTTGTTGTCAAAATTCTAAAAAAAAAAAACAGAAACATGATTTCATAGCCGAGCCGAGCCAAATTGGAGCCGAGCCGAATTGGAGCCAAGCAAGAACTGAGCCGAGCCGAGCCAAGCCGAGCCTTTAGAGAGATCATCATGACAACACGTTCTCTCTCTCCCTCTTTATTCTCGTCTTCCTCATATCTGCTCCCTTTTTTATTACCTCTCTCGGCTTTTCTCTCTCTCTAGAAAAAGAAGGGATTAGACAAAGTACTAGTTTGAGAAACCAAAAAGCATAAAGAGAAGCTCTAGATCTGTCTCACAGTTGTAGCTGCTGTCTCCATGGTGCTGTGCTTCGGTTCTTAGCTGGATCAAGAGTACTGCTGGCCTCCCAGAAAATGAAAGAATGTGTTATGGATTAGAGCAGGTGAAACCGTATTCATCGTCAACAACATCTGTGATCGTTGACGAACACTCTAACACAACCATGAATCACTTGACAGTTGAAACTAAAGATGCTTTTGCCAGCTTGCTCGAACTTATAACAAACAATGACGTTGAGAGCTTTAGACGATCAATACAACACAATCCTTCTGCCATTGATGAGATTGGCTTATGGTATTGTCGCCATAAGGGCTCAAATCAGATGGTTAATGAGCATCGTGCCCCTTTAATGGTGGCTGCCACATATGGTAGTATTGATGTCATAAAGGTGATTCTTTCTCTATCTGATGTTGATGTACATCAGACATGTGGTAATGATAGAAGCACTACTCTACACTGTGATGCTTCAGGTGGTGCCGAGAATGATGTCTCTAACACAACCATGAATCACTTGACAGTTGAAACTAAAGATGCTTTTGCCAGCTTGCTCGAACTTATAACAAACAATGACGTTGAGAGCTTTAGACGATCAATACAACACAATCCTTCTGCCATTGATGAGATTGGCTTATGGTATTGTCGCCATAAGGGCTCAAATCAGATGGTTAATGAGCATCGTGCCCCTTTAATGGTGGCTGCCACATATGGTAGTATTGATGTCATAAAGGTGATTCTTTCTCTATCTGATGTTGATGTACATCAGACATGTGGTAATGATAGAAGCACTACTCTACACTGTGATGCTTCAGGTGGTGCCGAGAATGATGTTGATACTGTGAGGCTTGTTTTAGCTGCTGGTGCTGATCCTAATTGGACTGATGTGAATGGTCAACGTGATTGTTGTTACTCCTAGGCTCCAGAATGTCCGATTAGCTCTTGAGGAACTCCTTATGATTAACGGTTCTGTTGGTGAACAAATTCTCACCATCTCCACAAGAGCTATTTCTCCTCCTCCTCATCTCCACCTCACGACTTCGACTTCAACAACGTCTTCGGCCCCCTAATCGGCTCCACCAATGCCGCGCCGCCACCTATAGTCCCCGTCATCCACAACCACTCCCACCTGAGATCCGTGCCCCTCGATGCAAAGGCCTGGCCATTTTTTCACTTCAAATATCTTACTTCCCTCACAAATAGAACCACCTGCACGAGAATTTATTAGCACATAAAATACAGGAAGTTGGAGAGAGAGAGATATTGAAGGTGGTAGGTAGTAATGCATCTAATCGATGAGCATATAAAGTAATATTGCAGGTCTGGCCGGGTTAAGGAGCATAGCATTAATTAGAGTGAGTAGAGTGTTCAAGAATAAGAGAAAGAAAAGCAGAAAGAAAGTGAAGGTTATAAAAGAGAGATTGATGGAGTTCTGGCACAAGATGATCTTCCCTGTCTGCCGTGTTTGGCTAGCTGTCTCTACTCGTGCTTAAGGCTTGCAAAAAGGGTGATGGGTTGTTGAAGCTTCATCAAGATGTGCAAGTAGGGCTATTAATCGGTTCCGGTTCCTGACGGAACCATTGGAACCGAGCCACTTAAGGGCAGTTCGGTTCGGTTCTTGTGAGGAAAAAATGCAGTTATCCCTAGAACTTAACTGTTTGAGATGAAAACGGTTTAATTTGGTTCTATTTTCCATAAAACATTAGGAACCGTTGGATCTTTAGGGTATTATCTTGATCGTAGATTTCTATGTATGTATTCAACCCTCATTGCAATAAGCACATAATTGCAGCACTTCGATGACTTCCAGTTCCAGACCTCGACTCTTTGAGTCTCTTCCGCTCCCAACTTCCCATAATCAAGAGACCCATAATCGTTTAAGACTCATAAGCTCCGTCAATTCATCTCCATAATCAATTTTCAATTCAAATCTGACCCAAGCAGTTCAATTCTTAACCTATGAAAGTCGAAACCCTAGTCGCAACTCGAAAGGAACCAAACTCTTCCACCTCCCTCATCCCTTCCCTCTCCTTCAGCTCTCCCTCTCTTCCACCTTCGACCGCAGCGTCTACTTCCACCATCGCTGTGCCAATCCAGGCACCATCGATTCCACCTCCACCTCTTGGCCTCCAATTCTGATTCCGACAACCACCGACTCCGTCCAATATGCACCGCGGCGTCCAATTCCAATCTGTAACACAGTCTCTCAGCTCTCATTGATAAGGTTTGTGAACTCAAACCCAGAATCAAATTTTTTTTCTTGCGCTTTACTGACGAAATCTCAAACCTAGAATCACAAACTCTGAATTAAAACAAATCTCTGTAATTTGTTGTTTTCGTTTTAAGATCAGATGGAAATGGGCCTTGAAATGCCCATTGTTTGTGTAATTGTGTGTGATGGTTATATGGCGTTTGAACTTTGAATTGCCAATAACTATGATCATTTGTGTTTACTTTTTAGTTTGCTACTGATATTTGACAATGCATTTAAGAAAGGCTTTATCCAAGTCAGTACAGTGATATTTAGAGCCCATGTTTGTGATTTTAGAATAACTGAGAATGCTATTGAGTAGGAGCCATGTTGTGAATTCAGCCCTCTATGTTTGTCTTTGATACATATATGGACTTTTGCTTAAGGTTGAATTGTGTTTTAACACTTTAAGACAATGTCATCTAATCAAAAGAATGTTATTGTGCCACTTACAAGTTTAGTGAAAGATAAAGGAAGTGGCAATTTCACTTCAGGTTGCCAGAAATGTAGGTTGGCAATGTCATATTAGGGACTCATTTCATTTAACTCTCAATCTATCATGAATATTTTACTAATATGTAGCGATTACTGATCTTAGAGACTAAGCACAATAATAGATTACCAAATATCCTCATACTTGAAATGTGGTTGTCTTGTGTTTTACGGAGAAGCTGTTCAAACAAGTACATTTGGGACATGGACATGGACAAGGTAATGTTGTGTGCCTGAGTTGTTGATATTACTAATAAGCAAAGCTGATTATATGTATTGAGAATGCATATTACCTGTATCTTAATAGATTATAGATTTATCATTCTCTTATATTGACTATAATGGATTCCTAGTTGGATTTATTTCTGCCATGTTTGAACTTTGTAGATTAGTAAGCTTTTATTGAACAATTGACTCAAGTTCATGTTTTTAACTCAGTTCCTCATATGTCTTAAGCTTCAGCCTCATCTTCTGGTTTCGTTGCATTATATATGTAAACATAATGCTCTATTGCTAATTTCAGCAACTTGTTATGCAGTGAATGAGTCATTTGGTGGCTGCATTCATGGAAGCTGGAGAGTGGACAAGAGACTTGATTACAAGTTTATTTTTATGTTATTTGTTGCTTTGGACAATTTGTTAATTTTGCTATTTGCTTTGGTTTGTAATATGTACTTCATCTTGATACTTTCACTATGTGATCAAGCACTTGTATCAATTGTATGTTCTATATTAGTACATTTACATATTGTCGTAATCATGAAGAACTATTGTTTATACAAAGTTTTAACTACATAAAGTCTGGAACCATCGGAAGGAAACAAACGGAATCAACGAGACCGTTTAGGAACCGGGACCGTAACGGTTTCAAACGGTTCGGTTCCTAACGGTTCATACTTTCATAAATGCAAGAACCGAACTGTTTAACTATTACGGTTTGGTTTACAGTTCCATGTTTTTTTGGTCATTTTTGAACCGTTTACAGCCCTATGTGCAAGTGATGTGGCAGATGTTGAGTAGAGAGGCTGAAATGATAAATCACCCCCATGCAAAACGTAAACAATGACAATTTTGGAGAGTGTTTGAATGGTCTAATAGCCATAGTAAAACCTCCTCCTTCTCTACAAGTCGTGCTTGAATATAATGAGCACTCCATCGTAGACCGGTTAAAGAAACTCATCAAATACAAAGGTTTCCAAATCGCACCGGCGGAGCTCGAAGCCATGTTGATCTCCCATCCCAACCTCTCTGATGCTACTATTGTACAGATGAAATATGAGGCTGCAAGAGATGGAATATAAGCACATGAAAAGAAAATGATGGTCTGATGCTTTCGGTGGGTGGCTTCTAAAAAAGACCATACACAAAAATAAAACAAGCACATGAAAAGCAAATATGGTCTGATGCTTTTAGTGGGTGGCTTCTGAAAAGGACCACATGCTTAGTAGTGTCTTGCTTTAGATGAAGAAAGAAAACATAATGATTTGGAAGCTCATGACATGAGGGAAGATCGTGATAGGATGGAAACATTTATTTTACAAATAAAATAAATCGACGAAGATGTCAATAATTTCCCTTCGTGTCAAACTAAATCTCGGAAGTCATAACAAAAGATTACTACAAAATTTACAGAACCTCGGAAGCTAGCTCCACAAATTCTTCAAATCAAAGTTCATACTTCAAGCTGCGCTTTCGGCACGTGATGACGACATGTCTGCAACACGACTAGAAGTGAGGACATTTGTAGATAGATGAAATTTAATGAAGTAAATCGTCTTCATTAAATGCTTAAATCGACCAAGAACCCGAAAAAAATTGCACACGTGGTCCAATAGTCAATAAAGTTAGTACGGATCCAAATAAAACTCGTATCAGCACATAAACAGATAATCGTAATCAAAGCTACGTGATTCTGACTTAAATCGAAAATTGAATGTCATTCACGATTCGAAATGGCAATCGGACATTTGATTAAATTACTAAATTCTTTAACGGTTATAATTAAATTAATTATTTTCTATTTAATTTAGTTATGAGAATAACTAATTTTAAATTAATCAGAAAATACATATTGATTTAATTATACAATTAAAGAAATTTATTATTTTAGTGTCATTAAATTATTTTACAAAATAGAAGCTTTGCCACTATAAATACATCCTTCAACATGAAGAGAAGGGGGACTTGAAGAAGAGAAAAAATCACTTGAGTAAGATCACTCTCGAGAAATCCCGATATCTCCCAAGTCCACGAAGAATCATCAAGCTATCAAACGCTTGTTCTTCATCAAATCTAAATCCAAACTCAAGTCCACGAAGAATCATCAAGCTACCAAATCGCTCATTCTTCATCAAATACAAATTCAAATCCAAGTCCAGGAAGAATCATCAAGCTACCAAATCGCTCGTTCTTCATCAAGTTCAAATCCAAACTCAAATTCTCAAGATCAAGTGCATGTCACCCTTGAGCCAAGTTACATACGGAGATAGAATAAGAGGAGTTCATAAATATTGTAACCTCGCGCTTAATTATCAATAAATTATATTTTATTTGTACACGTGTCTGTATTCTCATTTGTTTCCAGATTCTCGTTCTACAAATTGGCACGCCCAGTGGGACATTTTTGGCCTCTCATCTCCTTCTCCGAAGAAATATTTTGTTTGTGCGATGGCTTCCAAGAACAACCAAGCCGTTCCATCGAAGAAATCCAAGTCCACAACCGCGAGGTCAAGCGGAGAGGCCGAGCCGGTCAAGAAATCCAAACAAACATTCTCCAGATCAAAGAGTGAACTGATTGGCTTTGTCACCCGGAACGTGGCTAGAGCTCAACCCATAACATTTATGGCACTTGCTAGTAAACCTCGTCAACCAGTCATCACCTTGGAGAGATTGGGAGCAACATAGCATGCTTCTGAGAGTGTGAAGAAGCAAGCATCAAAAGAGAATGAACCAAATGAGCAATCTCCTCTATCCGTTCATGGTGATGGCCCTACCCTGGAAGACGTTTTTTTCTGATGACGAATCAAGCATGACATCATATCATGGAAGTCCCAAAGAAGATGGCGATAACTTTCATTCTATGGCGCATGAATCCTCTTCTGACAATGCGCAGGTCTTGGTGACAGGGGCATCCACAATCGAGGAGCAACTCTCTAATCTGTTGGAGGTGGTTGAAAAGCTCACCCGAACGGTTGAAGAAAAGGACATGTAAATCGCTACACTTTATAGCAAGTTGGAAGATCATGATGATTTATTGCATGAGGACCGGCGACTCAACATTTCGTATCATGTCCTTGATTATTCGTTACACATCAGACCAAACTCTAAAGCAGTATTGCTAAAAAAACTCTAAAGCAGTGATAGTTTTCATGTATGATCAAATACAACACGATTTGAAAAATGAATTTTCTGATATCTATTCATCTTACACTGGAGGCTATATATAAAGAACATATTGTACTACAACTCTATGTACTACATACTATCATATACATAATAGGTAATTACTAACTACATGATGTACATCCCTAAATTACATTTTATGACTCACGCTGACACTCCTCCTCAAGTTGGCGCATACACATCTACCATGCCCAACTTGCTAAGTGAGTCATAAAACGCTTTCTGCAAGCTGCTCTTCAGTAGGGACAAATCGAATCTAATAATCTTTGCATCTACCTTCTCTTTTATGAAATGACGATCCACTTCCACGTGTTTAGTACGATCATGTTGTATTGGATTTTGTGATATATCTATTGCTGCTTTGTTGTCACAATACAATTGCATAGCTCTTTTCAGCTTAACACTCATATCACGTAGTAGATTTCTCAATCACAAAAATTCACACACTCCGTGAGCCATACCTCTATACTCAGCCTCAGCACTCAATCTGGCCACAACTTTCTGCTTCTTACTCTTCCATGTGACCAAATTACCTCCCCAAAGGTAAAGTAACCTGATGTCGACCTCATGTCTGTAATATTTCTAGCCCAGTCTGTTTTTGTGAAGCCACTAACCTCAAGAATATTGTTGTGTTTAGAGAACATTAGTCCTCGCCATGGAGCTAACTTCAAGTACCTCAAAATTCTCACAACAATATCCATGTGACTCTCACTTGGATTATGCATGAACTGACTCACTACACTCACTACATAAGCAATATCTGGTCTAATATGAGTCAAATAAATCAAGCGTCCAACCAACCTCTGATAGCGAGCTTGATCATTTGGTGTCTAGTTTGGATACTCTGCTAGACGATGGTTTTACTCAATAGGGGTGTCGATATGTGTGCAATCTAACATACATGTCTCTGTCAAAAAATCAAGTATGTACTTCCTCTGACATAAGTAGATCACATCTCTCCCCTTTTCTACCTCAATCCCTAAGAAATACTTGAGATCACCCAAGTCATTCATCTTAAACTCAGAAGACAATTATCCTTGTAGCCGATCTATCTCTACAATATCATTGCTAGTAATCACCATATCATCAACATATATAATCAAAGCTACTACTTTCTCTTGTTGATGCTTAAGAAACATAATATGATCTGAATTACTCTATTTGTAAACAATCTTTCGTATAAATTGTGAGAATCTCCCAAACTAAGCACGAGGTGATTGTTTGAGACTATATAAAGATTTTCTCAATTTGCACACAAAATCACCAGAAGAAGTAGTGACATACCCTGGAGGGAGACTCATATACACCTCTTCAGCTAACTCTCCATGAAGAAATTCATTATTGACATCAAACTGTTGGAGTTGCCAATTCAAACTAGTAGCAAATGAAAGGAGAACTCAGATATTGTTCATCTTTGCAACATGAGCAAAAGTCTCATCATAATCCCCTAGTGTTTATCCATATGTCTGAGTAAACCCCTTAGCAACAAGGCGTGCTTTATACCTGTTTATTGATCCATCTGCATTATGCTTCACAATGAACATCCAACGACACCCTACAACTTTCTTGCCATGTGGTAAAGGTATAAGTTCCCAAGTATCATTTTTTTGCAAGGCCTCAATCTCTTCCTCCATTGCTTTTCTCCATTTTGGATCCTTCAATGCATCATGTACTTTGTTAGGTACTGATACACAAAAGATTCATATGACTTTGATAATCTCCTAGTAGACATATAGTTGGCTACTTGATATTTTGATTTGGCATGTGAACTAGGTTCATATCTTTTAGGGGGTTGACCTCTAGTAGACCTGTTTGGTAACACATATTTCCCACTATCAGATTCACTATTAATACCAGTGGATGAACATACCTCAGACGAGTGATCTTCTGCACCAGTAAGTTATTGGTCGGGGGTATGAGTGATGGCGGGAGGGACAGTTGTTCTCTAAACTATTAGTACTCCTTCTGGAACCTAGGTGTCTGATTCTTCTACCTCTGGTGGAGCTTTTGTCACTGCTGGTACCTGAATTTCTGAAGTTTTCACCTTAGAATGAGTTTTTGCGACTGCTGGTACTTGATTATCTGAAGTTTCCCCATCAGAATGAGTTTCTACTACTGGAGTCAAAGTATCTCCAACAATGACACTTTCTAATTCCTCCCCTTCGCCATGATACATCTCTTCAAAAAATGAGTTATCCCCCTGAAGGGTTAGATGAAAAGAGGTAAAATAACTCATGTCTTCAAAGAAAGTAACAGTCATAGTGACATAGTACTTTCTGGTGGGTGGATGATATCACACATGTATCCTTTCTTATTTCTTTCATATCCAACGAACACAGACTTGATTGCTCGGAGATCCAACTTCGACTTTCTCTGGCTTTTAGGGATATGAAAAAAAGTCACACAACCAAAAACATGGGCATATATATTGTGAAAAGAGGGAATAGAGACATGAGATGCAAGACCTAAAGAGGAACTTTTCCCTGAATGACACTAGATGGAAGACCATTGATAAGATGAGCTGAAGCTGCTACAATATCACCCTATATATTCTTAGGTATATGAGTACTAAAAAGAATGGAATAAGTCGTATTAAGGAGATGATGGTTTTTCCTTTCGGACACCCCATTTTGCTCTGGTGTTCGTGGACATGTGGTTTGATGAATAGTCCCATGATCTTTCAAAAATTGTTGAAAAACATGACTGACATACTCTTCCCCCCCCCCAATTATCAAAACGAAGAATCCTAATTGTACTATTATATTGTGTTTGGACATGACTGTGAAAAGCTTGAAAAACAGGAAAAACCTCATATTTGGTTTGAACTTTGAAGGAAAACAACCCATGACGACTTAGTGGAATCATCAATAAAAGACACATAATACTGCATACCCGTGACTGTAGACTCTTTGGAAGGTCCCCAAACATCAGAGTAAATTAACTCAAAAGGAGTGTGACTCTTAGAAAAACTCGGAGAATAGGTAGAACGATGACTCTTAGCAAGGACACATGTTTCACAACGCAAAGAAGACTCATCCACACCAATAAACAGGGAATGCATGTTGCTCTTCATAACATGGAAAGATGAATGTCCCAATCGGCGATGCCACAACCAAATTTCACTTATCTGATTAGAACTTGCAGTCAAGGAAGTGCATGGATGTGCTCTTGGCTTAGCTCCTGCATATGTCTGATCCAAGTGAAACAATCTAGCCCTTGAATCCCCCCGACCGAGTATCTCCCTGGTGAGAAGATCCTGAAAAATCACATATATGGGAAAAAAAGGTCATAGAACATTGAGACTCAATATTCAATTGGGGAACTAATAATAAGTGATGTGATAAGTCAGGTACATATAGAACATTATGGAGTTCTAAAATAGTAGTGATACAAACTAATCCTCTCCCTAGCACAGGAAAAACCTCACAATTAACATTAGTGACATAGGACACTGGTGGAGCAGACAAATCGATAATAAAGTAAAATTTATCATAAGTCATATGTTCAGAGGCACCAAAATCAATAATCTAAGTATCAGAACTAACAAAGTTAGAAACTTTGAAAGCCATACCGATTTCAAGCTTTCCCTCTAAAATCTGAGAATCAAGATTCCCAACGTACACACGAGACATTTTTTTTTAAATCGGGTGTACTGATCAAATTTGAGGCAAGTATGAAACCGGGTCAAACTAAAGCACTGGGTCAGATCGCTGAAACTGGGTCGAGTAGAAATCTACAGGCAGCACCGGGTAGGAAGAAGCCAATGCGAAATTGGGTAAACTAGTGGACTCACGATCAGAATTGAGACTGACGTCGGTGAGCTCCGAACAGGTCTATGGGTCGAAGCCGAAGCCGAGTCGAAATTGGACTGCCGACACCGGAATGACGATGCTGGAGGAGGAACTGATATGCAGGTGCGGCGGACTTAGAAACAACGCTGGTGCTGGGCATTTCTAGAGCGGTTCGAACGGACCTGTGAAGGCAAAGACGACGTTGGAGGAGATGAAGGCATCAGACTAACGATGTCGGTGGACAAGGCAACAACTAATGTCAGACCGTGAAGAAAATTGAAGAATCGGATTGGGTGCCCAAAGCAAAATGATGCCCAAATCAATCTTCTTACGTTGACGAAACTATAACGATGTCAAAAATCCTAACAATGGGGTTCAATTCACAACTAAATTGCAGCGAAAAAACAAAGAGACAAAGTCATTTTCGGATCTTTGCTCTGATACCAAGTCAAATATAACACGATTTGAAGAATAGATTTTTTGATATTTATTCATCTCACATTGAAGGCTATATATAGGGAATACATTGTACTACAACTCTATGTACTACGTACTACCATATACATAATAGGTAATTATTAACTACATGATGTACATCCATAAATTACATTATATGTCTCACGGTGACAGTATGCTGCACTGATCCTATTGAGAAGAAAATTGCTAGAGTCAAACGCAAAATGGCGCATGAGCGATTTCAGTCATTGTTTACCGTGTGCTACACACTCATTAAAAGTTGGATATTGCCGATCGTAGAAATTAAAAAGTTCATATTAAGAAATCTTGCAAGTAGAAAATGATCGATCGAGTTCATCACCTGGAAATATTTGGAGACAATATCATCATGGCAGCATACATAATTATGGCACTTGTAGCAGCTGTATAGCCTTCGCCAAGCGAAATCACCCATGGAAGAATCTGCTTGACAGTACAATCACTTTAATACCCTGCACAAAAATCACAAAAATATTTAAAAAAAAAGGAAAAATTATAATCAAGCTAGAATTCTCATTTACAATACTGAAAAAGGATGAGCCAATTGAACAAACAGGGTGGAGAGCTCACCAATTATTGAGGTATGGTATAAGAAAAAGGATAAAATAACCAAATTGGAGGTGATCATGACAGGTTTGTATCATATATCGGGACTTAAAACAAAACAAATAGCCGCTAATGGTTTTATGGCAATATACCAGTGTCCTTGATTGAAAGAAAAACTATTCAGTAAGAGAGAAATTTTGGAAATGAGAGGTCTCACATCTAAGAAGTGACAAAGAAAATAAAGCTTATAAGTTGGTGGATAATACCCAATTGTACCGAGGTCTTTTGTGATTAAAACCCAACACCTGTAAGGTGGCTAAGTTGAGACAATATTAGTACAGTTGGTCTATGGGCCACGCTTGTCGCTGTTTAACATGGTATCAGAACGAGTCCAACTCGAGTCGCGCCTCCAATCTGTCGTGGGCGCGAGTTGAGTGCCACTTTGTCATGGGCCCATGATGGGTGTCATTATCATGTCATCGGAGGGTTTTCCGATTGGATGGTTACTAAGTGTCGTTGGTTACTGGATCTTGGTTTATTTCGTCCCAATGTGTGGAATGTTAATCTGTCACGTGCAGACCTAAAAATTAGGTTGCACGTGAGGGAGCGTGTTAGAGATGAGAGATCTCACATCTAAGAAGTGACAAAGAAAATAAAGCTTATAAATGGGTGGATAATACCCAATTATACCGAGGCCTTTTGTGATTAAAACCCAAGGTGGCTAAGTTGGGACAATATCGGTACAGTTGGTTCATGGGTCACGTTTGTCGCTGTTTAACAAAAAATGTATAAAGAAGCATGAATTCTGCAATACTTACACTGTAGAAATTCCTTTCACAAGAAGAAAACAAGAAATTTTAGATTGAAAGAGAAAGGATGCAATTTTTACCTTCTTCAAAACTCCTCCCGGGGGGGGGGGCTGTGAGCATATGATATATGGAGATTCTGTTGAAGATGTCACTAGAGATACAAGTGTAATTACTCTATTTTAGGCCGTGCTATGATGAAAATTCTATTGCAGTACACATTTTCATCGTGTTGGAACAATGTGGTTATCATATACATTTGACCATATGTTATATAACATAGATACACATATCATTTCGATTAGTGAGCAGTGACCGGGTGAAACTATATATTATATCGATTAGTGACTGGGTGAAACTATATATCATTTCGATTATTGGCAGTTTTACCAACTAATAATTTCTAAATATGATCATTATGCAATTAGAAATGTCTGAGCATAAAGTAATTTCTATTATCAAACAAGTAACTCTTGTACGTACAAGAGCTAATCCGTTAGCTTACATACTCACACTCACATATATGAGATTGATGTTACACCTACAATCATTGATACTGCGCCATACACTATACTTATAGTCCATTTCAATACTTTTAAGAGGGCAATGAGGATTGTAATCTTCCTCATATCATGGGAGGAGATTTCAACGAGGTTTTATGCCAAACAGATAAGTCGGGAGGCCGACATAGGGCTGCTACCGCTATGTTAGCTTTTCGTGAGGCCATGGCGGATTGTGCTCTCTCAGATATGGGGTTTGTGGGAAGTCGCTTTACATGGTCAAACAAATTCACCAAGGAGAGGCTGGATCGTTGTTTTGAGTCTCTTCCATGGAGGAATGCTTTTCCTTATAGCAGGTGTTATACTCTTCCTCCTAGTGACTCTGATCACTGCCCTCTTCTTTTGGAAATCGGAAACATCAAGCAACATCGACATCATTATGTTCCTCGATGATTTCGCTTTGAAGAGATATGGCATGGCAATGCTGAGTGTGAAAGGATTATCCAACATCATTGGAGTCTTCCATCGACTGGAAATATGATGGCTCAAATTGATAAAAGACTTTAATCTATGGGCAAACAACTTCATCCATGGCATGTAACTGAATTTGATAAGCTCAAAACTAAGAAGAAAGAGATTGAAGGGAAGCTTGAGCGGCTGATGAAGATGTCGTACTCCATTGAGCAATATGAAGAATAAAGCCTTCTTCATAGCAGTCATTGTTCTATTCTTGCGCAACAGGAAAAGTATTGGAAGCAAAGATCACGTGCTTTGTGGCTAAAGGATGGAGATAGGAATTCTACTTACTTCCATCAGAAGGCCTCCAATCGGAAAAGGAGGAATCGAATATCCTGCAGGGGTTGCAGTTACTGGTCTTCGTAACATCAAGAATTTGTTGCATGATTATTATCAAAATGTATTCCATTCTAAGGGAATTGATGAAGAGGCTCTTGGCATGATTTGTGAGGTTACTCCAACAAAGATTACAGATGATATGAACTCCGATTTACTTCTCCCTTATTCAGATGAGGAAATTCGCAAAGCCCTGTTTCAAATGCATCCATCAAAACATGTCGCCTTATTTTATTTTTTTTTCAAAAATACTGGCATCTGGTTGGTCTGAATTTGTGTATTGCTGTTAGAAACTTTTTGGACAAAGGTGAGATATGGGAAGCTTCTAACTACACCCATATTTGTCTTATTCCAAAATTCAAGAATCCATCAGAAGCTGCACACTTCCGACCTATTGCTTTATGCAATGTCATATATAGAATCAGCTCGAAGTGTATAGCTAATAGACTAAAAGCTTGGCTTTCCCAAATCATCTCTCCACTTCAAAGTGCATATGTGCCGGGGCGGTTAATCTCTGATAATACTTTGATTGCTACGGAGGTTGAGCATTTCATGTATCATCTTAAATCTATGGAGGATGGTTTCTTTTCACTCAAGTTAGACATTTCGAAGGCATATGACAGGTTATAATGGATATTCATTCAAAGCATTTTAACTAAGTTGGGTTTTGATCCAAGGTGGATTCAGATGGTGATGAGCATTGTCAAAACATTGTCATATGAAATTT